>NC_043756.1:28796449-28798949 GCF_902148845.1 Salarias fasciatus
GAAGGTTGGCAGTTCAATCCCCGCTCCTGCAGGCGTAAAACTGTCGTTGTGTCCTTGGGCAAGACACTTCACAGTATGAAAGTTGTGAGAGTGAGTGGTTGGTGGTGGTCAGAGGGGCCGATTGCGCAGATTGGCAGCCTCGCTTCCGTCAGTCTGCCCCAGGGCAGCTGTGGCTACAGCAGTAGTTTACCACCACCCAGTATGGAGTGAATGAATAATGCAATGTAAAGCATCTTTGAGTGTCCAGAAAAGCGCTATATTAAACCAATGCATCATTATTATTATGACGACACGCAGGTGGACACAAATTTCTGGACTCATCAACTGTAGCAGAGCCAGAGTGGGGGCAAGGGGGTGGTCGCCCCAGGGCCCACAAGGTGGTAGGGCCCTGTTTCATGTGATGTGTTCACATTTACTTGTAAATAAATTATAATAAAATGTGCAGTGTGTGAGAGAAGGTATACGCATATGATTGTGGGCTCCAATTTGCCAATTCTTACATTACGACTGTCCATGAATGCATCAGAGCTGTAAGCCAGCGCTGATTGGCTGTGCGACATTAACGAGTTTTTTCTTTTGCACTTGATCTGAACTCTTTGGAGGGAAGTTAAACAGTAAGCTAAACACTATGCTAGCCGCTAGCGGTACTACCCAAAACCTAACATTGGAGCCACTGGTGAGTCAGTGAAACCTTCAAAAATATTATCTTTATCAGAATGTTGTGGAACACCTGCCTATTTGAATGTGTCTTGTGTTGCTCTCAGCTATAAGAGACCGCCGAGTCTATTTTTTTTTCTAATATACGTGAATTCCAAAAGATATAGATAGCCGTGTCTATATCTATCTGAATAGATTGTGTAATTTTAGAACAGCTGTGTTTACTTTATATTTAAGCTGTATCAAAGATGGTACAGATTTAGCCAGTGAGTTTTTATCTGAGTTTTCAGCACCATGGACAGCGGAAACTCTGAGATGACGTCTGTCAGGCTGCATTTGTGTGTGTGTGTGTATGTGTGTGTGTGTGTGTGTGTGTGTGTGTGTGTGTGTGTGTGTGTGTGTGTGTGTGTGTGTGTGTGTGTGCATATGTGTATTTTTTCTTCAGAACAAGTTTGTGAACTGGTTTGTGACTTTCTTCTGCTTTTGAGGCATATAGGTCGGCTTGGGTCAATTAAAGTCAGCATTAGTGTGTTGTTTGATGGTAGCATGAGGTATTGTTTGAATGGTAAAATTACTGTCATAAGGGCCCATCGAGAATGCTCCGCCCCCTCTGGACTGAGACCCACACTCTGCCTCTGCTCATCAGGGAAGATCAAAGCTCCTTTTCAACTTTTAAACCATCCAAACTGTGTTCAGCGCCATCCTGGCCCTGCTGTTTCTGTGGGAACGTTACCATGTAAAGGCAAAACTTTTCTGAAACCAATAAAGGTATGGTGTGTTTTTACTTGGTAGGTTGCCATGTGAAGCACCCAAAAGGATTAGTTTTGTAAAAGAGGAAAAGAAAACAGGAAAACACCAAAATCACATCATACAAAATAGAATTGTTCATCCAATAAACACTATTCAAATAAATACAAATGTGGTACGGAGACAGGGATTTCTAGGCTGAAAACACATTTATCCAAACATGGATAAATTCTGCAGCTGTGAAAACCAACAGTATCATTATTCTCATGTTAATTTGCATTTTTCATCCTAACACTTCAAACTCTATTCAGGTCAGTGCACTTTGGTTTAAAATCTGCCTGAATATTTACTGTTTTTGTTCTTTCTCCTCAAGTTTCAGAAAAACCTTTTTATGAGGACAATATAATGAAATGTCAATTTAGAGTATTTGAATTGTAACTAAAAGTATTTTCCTTAAAAACTACTCAGAGTATGTTACTTTTTAGTTGTAAATGCCTGTACTGATCTTCAAGCATGAAAAATATGTTTGTTTTACAGTTTTACATGGATGTACTACAAAAACTAATAAAGCTGAACTTTTTCAAATATTAGTTTTTAAGGGCTATTTTTAAATTATCTGGTAATCTGTAGTTTGATACAACTACTGTTAGATTACTCGCTCAATCAAGAATAACTACTGACATTTGAAGCAGTATTATGTTGCATCGTCGATCTTAACTTTGGCAACACATTGGTAAACAGAGGTAGATTAAGAAGACTGATTTTTTTGCATTTCAAGAAAAACAATGTGATCACAAAGTATTTAAATATTAATTTGAATTCACTCAAGTGTTAGTGAGTCGTACTCAATAAAGAAATGAAAAACTGATAAAAGTATTTGTAGTTTATTACTTCCACTTCCTCTTCTGATATACACTTTTTATTTCTAGGTTTTGCAATTATATGAAGCCTAAACAATGCAATAAATACAGAGTACTGGGACACAGTATTTTTTTCAAAAAGTCCTCAATCAGTATCATTTGTTTTTTCATCAGTTTTCTTTGCATTGTCAATACCAGGCATCTGAGTTCATATGCTGGAGATAACGTCTACACTG
>NC_043756.1:28803949-28936449 GCF_902148845.1 Salarias fasciatus
CATCTTCTCTCCGTCCTTCTGTATTCAGTAAAGCGAGACTCGGGAGTCCTCCACTGAGCCGGAGACGGGCCTCCGAGATTCGGCGTGTGGCAGATTTCTTTTTTTTTTTTTTTTTTTTTGGAGACTCCTGCAGTGTGTCTTCTGATGTGTCCTGAGGGCTGACAGAAAGACAGACACAGCCTCCGTGTGCCTGTCGCTGCCTCTGTCTTTATTTTCTGGATGCATTCGCGCCTTCCCTCTTTCTCTCTCTCTCTTTCTCTCCCCCTCGCTCACTCGCTCTCTGATGCCTCTGTCTGTCTGGAGATTAATTAAACGGCTACCCAGCCAGCCACCGCCACATCAGCCATCATCAGCCTCTCCTCGCCATCAGCTCCCTGCTACACCGAGGCTCCACACACACACACACACACACACACACACACACACACACACAGCTGAGACGTGTCTGTTTATCTGCTTTCTGTGTGTGCTTGTGCGTGGGAGCTCCACACAGTTGCACATTTTAAAAGTCTTTCCATTGTTGCATGCTTTTGTATAATTGTGCCTTCACACGTGGGTGTGTTCATGGAAGGGAATTCATCTCATGGCGCTTGAATGCATGTGTTTGAGCGTGATCCGTGTTTTACCTGCATTATGGGGACTTTCACTCCAAAAAACGTCCAGATTAGGAAGTAAAGTCATGTTACAAAATTAAAATAAGGGTTGAGTTTTTGCATTTTTGTGTCAGAAATTTTTTTTATGTTTAGATGGAAGTTTCACAAAAACAGGCCACTAGTAGGTGCTGTCATTTGTTTCTGTAATGAAACCATGCACACACTCCGAGAAGCATTGTCATGTAAACACACCCCTGAAACACCATGAGAGTTTTCCATTTTCACTTGTGAACGCTGTCGTGTCGGCAGGGCCTCGGTGTAAGTCCACTGTGTTTAATGTGAAACAGTAAATTAATCCTAAACATTCTCCTGGTAGAACTGATACTCCCAGTACTGGTGTTAGTTCAAGTAAAGAAAGGTAGGAGCAAACATACAAAAGCTTTCCTGGAAACCCTCCATCCACATCATTCCTTGCTTTTGGATTACTGTTCTGCTTTCTCACTCTCTTGAAAATGTCCTTTAGGAAAAGGTTTACTGTCCAAGAGGTTTTGGAGCAGCTTTCTTAAAGTGACATGGAGGAGAACGTGCGTGAGACAGAGGACTGTGTTGGGGAGGACTCTGACTTTGAGGCATTGAATCAGAGTTCTGATCCTCCTGTTGTCACTCAGCCAGCAGACACCAACCCTTGACGATGATGATGATGATGATGATGATGATGATGATTTCCTTCAAAGATTTTGAAGATACATTAATCCTAAAACTGAAAGTTTGACCTGATGGTGGCACTACAGAAAAGACTACATCTACAGGACAAGTCAGTCTTTCATAATGAAGTTTTTTTTTTTTTTTAATGTGTATAACAAATAAGCAAAGTGAATGACTAAAGAACCTGGGAAACAATTTTCTGTAAACCATTATTTAGAGACAAATTGGTCCCTCGGGTAAAAGGTGTGAGTAAAATCTGAGAATAACAGAGAGATAATTTCATGTCATTGAATTTATAAGTTCAAATTAAACATTTTAAACAGGTTGCTGATAAAGTGGAGTCTAGGAGAAAAGTAGATGATGACAATAAAGTGTGTTTGTGCTGACATGTGTCGATGCAGTAGTTGTTATTTCAGTGTGTGTGTGTGTGTGTGTGTGTGTGTGTGTGTGTGTGTGTGTGTGTGTGTGTGTGTGTGTGTGTCCTACATTGGTGAGGGTGAAGACTTGACTCACCTTGAGGCCAAAAATTAAGTCTCAATTATCTAAATTTGATTTCAAAATTCAATTCCCAGTTGGAGTAGAGTAGAGAAAAGGTAGAACAGACAAATGGCGGGGTGGGATTGTAATTCCTCCCGAGTAACTCATCCATTCCAGACATGGAATAATGTAAGACTGAGGTTTGGACAGGTGGTGGTCGACGCACAGTCCCCTGGAGTGATGGAAACCATGTGCATGTGTGCAGTGTTTGTGAGTGTGTTTCACCTACATTGTGGGGACCTGCGTCTGAACTTCACATGTTGGAGACTTTCCTCAGAATCCAGATCAAGAGACTCGTTACATTAAAGTTAAGATTGTGGCAGAGGTGAGAGTTTTACAGGCCACAGCAGCAGAAAATTACATTTTTTTTTTTTGTGGAGACTTAATTATTTTAGTGTGTCTGTATTTCAGGGACTTAGAATAAAGACAAAAGTCAAGTTATCGTCGTATAGAAATGTAATGTCAACAGATGCAATAAATTAAACTCAAACAGTTCACATGCTTCAAGCTAGAACAAGTGTTGAAATGAATGGACTCAATGTAAAGTCCTCTGAAACGTTGGACACGCAGCCGAGTGGAAGTGTGTGTTGCAGAGCTGTACATGATGTGTTCAGCTGTTTGTGCTAGCGCAGTGTGACTATGACCAATTATGCCTGCACTTACACACCCGGCTCTGTGTGTGTGTCCGCGGTTTGCCCGTACAGGTGCATTGTTCCGAGAGCCCCTCTCCTGTGTTTTTCTACATGCATCTGTGGGATGAAGAGTTGGGCCGTCAAACATGGCAGCAGCGGCGGCGACTGAGGGGCGGCTCCATGGAGCGTGTGTGTGTGTGTGTGTGTGTGTGTGTGTGTGTGTGTGTGTGTGTTTGGCAGGACTGAGGAAGGGGTGGAAGCGGCTGCGGTGGGATGTCGGATCTGAGTGTTTACTGTTTGCCATTACTGTTGTCATTACGGCGAGCGCCGGCGTGTGTGCTCCAGCCAGTCTTATCATTACCGTCCTGCCTCGCCGCCGCTCTCCGCTTGTCAATTTACCGCTCAGTCCCCCCCTCTCAAGAATTTCCCCTGCTGTCATGCCGCTGAAGGCTTCCTCTGCCCCCCACCCTCCTCTTCCCTTCAGCTTCCCTTCTTTCCTCTTTGTTCTTTTCACTTCTTTGCGAGGCTTTAAGGAAGTGTGTGGACTCTAATGTGTGTGTTGGGATTGCTGGGGGTGGGGGGAGGGAGGGACGGTGTGGGTTTGTGTGTGTGTTGGGGGGGTCAGTGAAGCTGGCAGCTCAGACCAGCTTCGCCCGGCTTTTCGGTCCTTAATTGAGACATACTGTCAGAGTGACAAACACATTTGCATGTGCTGTGTGTGTGTTTTTTTTCCTTTCCTCCTCCGGCCGCTCACCACTCTGTTAATCAGCTCTCCATCAGTCACATGCAGAAACACACAGACACACACACACACACACACACACGCAGGACTGCTTCAGTGGCTGTCAGAAACCCGGGGTAGCTCTGCATCCTGACAGTCACAAACAAAGGAAGAGAATGGTGGCCGTTAAAGACTCGGACCAAAGCGTTTAACTGATTAAATTATTGTGACGCTGATGAAGCCGGCCGGGGCGGCGGCGGTGGGAGCGGCTCGCTCTCACGCTCACAGTGACAAGGCAAACATGTCAAGCAGGTACAGTGTTTACCTCGTCCACCCGGCTAATTAGGAAGCCGGTGCTCGAGCTCCGAAAGCACCACGTTGCTCTTCATCGCATAAACTCTCCATCGCAGTGAGGTTTTTTCTTTACAACTTTGAAAGAAACTTGTGCAGAGCTCGAACTAAAACGTGATTCCAATGAATGTAAAGTGTTGGAAAATGTACAAATAAACAGATAAATGCAATGAAGAAACAAGATTCATCTGTTTTCAGAGCTTTTAATCATATCAGATTACAGTAGAAATCTAACTGAAGGTAAAGTTAAGTGGTTTATCTGGTGTATTTCTTATGGTTTTTATCAGGGATGCATTGAAACCAGTGAAGAGTATCGAGTTAATCCTCCACAGCGTATTCATGAAAGATCTCAAATACAACCGTGATCCAATGAGTATTGCGAAAGGACGAGGGGTGTCGGTGGTTTGGAGACTCTTCAATAAAAGGAACAGCAGGGCGGACTGTGAACTATGACCTGTCAAACCATCAAGAGGAGGAGAAAATTCATCCACCTCCAGGAACTTGATCAGCAGAGACATTTGGAGCAGCAGAGTTAGAACGATGTGGGAAATTAGTTGATCTGCTTGGTGAGGAGTGTTTCAGTGGCGCTACATGCTACATGCTACATGCTAAAGTGTTTCATGGCTCACACACCAGAGATGCTACATGCTAAACATGATGAAGTATGACTGGTTCACTCATTAACAGCGAGCTGGAGCTCTACTGTGGTCTGCTCTGTGTGCCGGCGCCTCCTACAGTCCTTACTGCGGTACTCTGGAGCCCTCAGACTGTCGGAGGTGACGTAGCGTCGACACAGAGGCTTTGCAGAGGCGATTCACGGCAACACATACAGCAGCCACAACGTGCCATTTGCACGTGGAGTGTGAATGAGGCTTTATGGCATTTAGTAAGTACTCACATTAGTACTATGTATCAGCGAAGAGCGAGAGGTTGGTATTTGTGCTTGCACCCATTCTTTAAAAAAGGCGGCAAAGGTAAATGTTTTTATGCATTCATTTTGATTGACTGTGTTTCAGATCATAATATTTGTATCTTATACTAAACCAGAGGAGAGTCACATCACCCACGACTGTTTCAGCTCATAAACTGTTTTTCCTCGGCCCTTTCAAAGGTGGATATTCTGAGCTTCTTTCATGTGTTACAACCCTCACTGTGACTTACTGCCATTTCACAAATCTCCCATGAATTCACTGTTTATCAAATAAACTTCAGTTCCATTCGTTTTTCAGTGCTTTTATACACAAAACACAATGATTGTTTATCCATAACACTTGTTATATAACACATTGTAGATACAAAATTACAAAAGTACTGTTGTTCTGGCCTAAATCAGAGCCGCCATGAGTAGAACTCTGTTTTCTGAGCTACGTGTGAATGAATGAATGAATGTAATCAATCAGGTCAAGTGTGTTGAGTCATGTGAAATAGTGAAAGCCCGACATTAGATTATTTACCATTCTTGTGAATGTATGAGCATCTTTCTTGGCTTCACTGTTTCTTAACATGTAACTGAAATTGAAAGTTTATTTTTAATGAGGAATTCTGATTTCTGTGACAAATAGCCAGCTGTACATCCTCCCAGGAAGGTTCAGCTGAAAACACAAAACATCTCTGTGGACGTCAGAGCAGCTTCCAAACCTGAAGTCCATGAGCTCTGTGATCGGAGCGCCAGAGATCCAGAAGCTCCCTCTGTCCCCATGAAAACAATAATAATACAGGACGTTCTAGAATCCAGGGCAGACCTGTGAACGTGACTTCACTGGAATGTTTTCTAAAATCAGAGCTTGAGGAGGACACTCAGACATTCTCAGCTGCAGTCACCGAGGGAATCCTTCAAAAGCTGTTGGACACCACTGCTCATTTCCTGGCCCTGAGTTAAAAAGGCCTGAATGGAGCAAAGCACACCAGGTCAGACCATCAGCTTCTGAACTGAGGAATCGAACCACGAGCGCCGACAAAGCCTCGAATCACTGAGTGACGGACAGAAAAAGTGAAATGCGTGAAAGCATTGCTGAGTTTGAGTTTCCTCGTTTGCTTATTTCCCTCCTCTGTTTTGTTTTGCGACATGTAAATGAACACTGAGTGCTTTTAATAAAACACAGCGAGCTGCTAGCGGCGGCGGGAGGTCGGCGCTGCGCGTGCTGCGGCAGAGCCACGTAACCGAACCGCGCCGCCTCTATTCACCGTCTGCCAATCCCTTCTCCTTTGTCGACTGACCTTATCTATCTCCCCATTAAAAAAAAAAAGCTTCCATGGTACCAAACGTATTATGCCTTGCATGTATAATCACCCTGTTTCTGGGCCACACAGCTTTATTCCTTGAACCCTATTCTGCATTCACTGAGGTCCAGGCTAAGCAACAGTGGGGGAATGTATTGTAATGAATGCCAAAGCTGAGCACTAAGAGGCATTTTGTTCTTGGGGCTCTTAAGGAATATGGATTATGAATGAGGGCGGGATCAGACCTGCTGTGGTTTCAATATGTATGAATCTTTTCATATGCACCGAGCCCACTCCTTTATCTGCCGCAGCAGGTGAGGATCAGGCAGCACTTCTGACACCGGTGAAAAGCCGCCACACAGGCCAGCCTTTTTTTGGGCTCTTTGCTGAGCTGAAAAATAGATATTCCACAACACATTTATTCATTTGAGAAATCAGATTTTTCATTATGATCACGACGCTCTACTCAATCAGACAAGAGCCGAGTCATTTTCTGCAAGATCAATATGGGCCTGATTCATTAGGATCGACAGCTGAGCGATACGGCCCAAAATCCATCTCACCATATTTTAATGATATAAACTCTTTCTAGATTATTTCTGAAAGTTTTATCGCAAATGCAGGTCTAGGTCAAAGTCACTAACAAAGTGCAACAAGGACTCTCTTATCCATCCATCTCTTCACCATCTCCAAAAAATAAACTGGAATTCTTAGAAAAATTGTGAAAAATGTGCCATGCCATGCAATAAATAAATAAATAGCATTGTGGTTTAAGCCATTTGTGTCAAACATTCTAAAACTGTCACACATTCTTCGATCACTATAAATCAAACAGATATGTCCACATTGTAACAGAATGGACACCTCCAGTGGCTGCAGGGCTCCATATATAAAATGTTGAGACAGTGTTACATGTTGTGTGGTAGGAATTGTACTCTTTTGAGGAATTGAACCAGCAGCTAACCCCAAACGGTGAGGTAAATCCAGCATTTAGTCCACACCTGGACAGCAGGCACATCACTTCCCGTCATTGGTTTTGAGTTTATTGGTAGGGGGATGGGTCATTTCAAGCATATTTGGACTTGATATTGGTTGAAATATTGGTAGAAGGAGTCTCTAAAAGGAATCCAGCTCTGTGCTCGTGGAAGCACGCCAAAAAATATCCCCGACATGAGTCACTGAATGTAGCACTGTATCAAGCAGGGCAGCAGACGACGAAGATGTCATGATTCCTAATCCAGCAAATGAAAAAAACAGAAACGCCGTTGGCTAATTTCTGACCCACATTTGTATTTTTGCAACAGAGCCTCTCTTGCTGGTAAATGTTTTCAACTACTGGAGCTTAATCACAAGTATTTCTCAAGTCTGAGGACGTAATCCAAAGAATATGAGATCCACAGTTAATCAGAGGAGGAAGAAAATCCTCGAGAACAAGAGAGACAAAGCAAAACACACCTGCACAAACAACAAGGTTTATCTCCAACACCACAGACCTGAAACCACTTGTACATAATGTTACTGTATGCACAAACATAGTATTCAAAATACTGTAAAGTAACACGTCAGAAAAAAAATTCCTGCACCTGAAGTCTGGATTATTAACACAAGAATGAGAAGAATAAAGTTACTAAGTCCTGCCTTTACAGTCACAGAGCATCTCAGTTATTTTCTTACTGCTCCTTTATTGCACCCCAGTCTGGAGGTTCTCATGTTTTACAGCACTCTGCAAACAATAATGCTGCTATTAGTGAAATATATGGAAAAATCATTAAAAAATGTTTGTCATTTGGCCGTTTTCAGTCTTTTTCTACACGTTTTTCAATCAGTTTGAAAAAGCTGGAAGTAAGAAAAAAAACTTGTTTCAGAAAAAACCTCCACTTCACATCTCGTGAGTGTTACAGTCTTCTGTAATCATTTCTTTCAACTTGTAGTTCATCTTTTCATTTCTTCGCTGTAATGTGATTGTTTGTGTTGTTGGAGTCATTTGCGAATTGAACCAGAGAAACTAGACAACTCTGAGGTTATTGGATTGATTATTGCAATTAAATCAAGTTTTACACACAAGATATTTATTTTGAATAGATGTGTTTCTTTTTCTATTCAAGAACAACCTCTCTACATAATATTTCAGAGTTTTCAGTACGGTTCTATGATGGAACTTCTTCTTCCGCCTGTAGCTGTGAAGGTGTCCTCAGCCTGATTAACCACAGGTGTGTCTAATCAACATGCGCGGTGCATTCATGTAAAACTGGGGAAAACTCTAATTACTTTTGAATTTGGAGGGAAAAAAACTGACATTTCTCAATTTTTTTTTTTCAAGATTCCACTCTTAGATTTAAACTTGATGATCAAATAGAAGAGCTAAGCTTGTCTTTTTGTCCGAATCATCACATTCAGTCATCGGGGAACTAGATCTTTCATTGAAAGACCCACAGGTTTGCTATTTATGTGAAATGTGACTGTGAACTAATTGCCTCATTACACTGTTCTTGGTTATATTCTATATAAAACTGCTTCAGTTACATTTTCAGCATTTTCACTCTGAGAGGAGCAGCTCTCCAATCTGAGTTTCTCACTCTGTGAATGCACCACAAGAAGTTGATAATAGCAAAAACTGTCAAATTGTAGAAGTTTATTTGCTCTGAAAACTGCATGATGATATTTATGGCCCACACCATTTGCAGGACAACATTTCCAAGTGAAAACTCAAAACTTCCACCATGTTTTTGGAGCTCATGACAGCAGTCATTGTCTTTCCATGACAAACGGACACATTGTTTTCACATGAAACGTTGTTGTGAAAACGGGACCTGTGTAGAATCAAAAGTAGAAACGATTTGTGCTTAGTTTTTATATTTAGCCTCATTCTTGAAATATATTAAAATTTGGGACAAAATGTCTTCATCATATCACTGATGTTTTTGGTTTAGGATGGGATTGTTCAAATCAAGTCAGAAGTTCTCACAGTTTTCATGTTAGTTCCATCTGAGTTCCAACTGAGGATTTTAGGATGATTTATGTAACCAGTTTTGATCTAATTGCAAAATACAGTTCCAAATCTACGGAAACACCATAAGTAAGATCATTACTAACAATATAAGGCAGCAGGAATTAAGTGACTTTTTTGAAGGTCGGTTAGAAAGTTAGGAAAAACACCACTGGTGGTACACAAGTCTGTGTCTGTTGGAAACTACAGTTTGTGCGTTTGTTCACTATACTCACTACCTGTAGCGGAGCCAGAGTTGGGGCAAGGAGGGGTCGCCCCAGGGCCCACAAGGCCTTGGGCCCCGTTTCATGTGATGTGTTCACATTTACTCGTAAATAAATTATTATAATAAAATGTGCAGTGTGTGCGAGAAGGTATACGCATATAAGTGTGGGCAATTTGCCAATTCTTACATTACGACTGTCCATGAATGCAGAGCTGTAAGCCAGCGCTGATTGGCTGTGCGGTATTAACTAGTTTTTTCTTTGTACTTGATCTGAACTCTTTGGAGGGAAGTTCAACAGCAAAAATGGAGAACAAACAATACCAATCTGGCGCATTCAAGAGAAAAGCAAAAGAGAGAAAAGAGAAGTTGGTTGCTTCTTGTCATCAACTAACGCATGGACGAGGCCAGACTGTCAAACCACCTTGCTGAGTGTTGAGCGGGACATTAACATTGACAAGGAGGAAGTGGTCGGCAGGTTTGCCGCCATGAAGGAGAGGAGGGCAAACTTTAAAGATGACCACAGCATGTACACAGTTCCGAACGTTGTTTTCCACGTTACCTGGATTGTTTTGTTCGAAGATGTTCAAAGATTATGGAGGAATCGACTGAACTGCAGGCACCAGCACAGAGAGAGCCACTGGTGAGTCAGTGAAACCTTCACAAATATTATCTTTATCAGAATGCTGTGGTCTTAAACACCTGCCTATTTGAATGTGCCTTGTGTTGCTCTCAACTATAAGAGACCACTGAGTCAATTTTTTTTTTCTTGTTATACGTGAATTCCAAACGATATAGATAGCTGTGTCTATGTCTGTCTGAATAGATTGTGTAATTTTAGACCAGCTGTGTTCATTTTATATTTAAGCTGTATTGAAGATGGTACAGATTTAGCCGGTGAGTTTTTAATCTAAGTTTTCAGCACCATGGACAGCGGACGCTCCGAGACTGACAGCTGTCAGGCTGCATTTGTTTGTGTGTGTGTGTGTGTGTGTGTGTGTGTGTGTGTGCGTGCGTATGTGTATTTGTTCTTCAGAACAAGTTTGTGAACTGGTTTGTGACTTTATTCTGCTTTCTGAGGCACATAGGTTTGCTTGGCTCAATAAAAGTGAGCATTAGTGTGTTTGATGAGGGATTGTTTGAATGGTAAACTTACTATCATAAGGGCCTGTCGAGAATGCTCCGCCCCCTCTGGACTGAGACCCACGCTCCGCCTCTGGTCACTACAAAGCGATTGTATGGATTTTATTTAGAGTGTCCCTGAAAATGAATCTAGATGAAATAAGAAAAGATAAAGTTCAATACAGTTTATGTTCCGTCATAAAGTGGGGAAATAGTGCACGATCTTACAGGCTGAGCTGATCTACAAACACAGAATCATTTTCACATGATGCTTGTTGTTGACTCTATTTGCATAAACTCCTCCCAGTGTTGCCCATATGTTAAACAGACTGGATATTCTGTATTCATAAATGCAGATGGGTGTGTGTGTGTGTGTGTGTGTGTGTGTGTGTGTGTGTGTGTGTGAGCGCGTGTTTTTTCTGTCTACATCCTTCTTGTGTCCTGTTGTACATCATCTTCTGCACGTGTGCGAGAAATATCTACTTTGCTCCCATTTTGATACGGTCAAATGTTTCGGGGCCCAGCCCCTGATACACGTACTGATTTCCTGTATTGATGAGCTGGAGGGGCTTCTGGCCTGGACTGACACCTCTTGGTCATCTCCTGTTAGAACATGCAGCTGGGAGGAGACAGCGACACTGACCATGGACCGCCGGAAGAGATTATATTATTAGATGATCTGCAGGAAGTTCATGTCTGATCTTCGTTCATATATTGGTGAAATCTGTTGATCATCTGGTGGAACAAATGCTCAGTTTTTTACTGTTTGAACTATTTACAAAACAATGTTTTCAGGTGAAAACCCAAAACTTTTGGGAAGTTTTCTGTTTGCATGACTGTGGCGTTCGGAGCCACTGAAAACGCAACTTCTTGAAAACCCTCTGACTCAGTGGAACTGGGAGAAAATGCATTTTTTCTGAAATGCTGCTACTGTGCTTGGTGGGGTATTGAGTTCTTCTGCACGTGCTCAGTAGATGGACAACAGCAACATTTCCCTCCAGAGCATCATGACTCCCAGTCCAGATTCTCCTGGCTCCTCCCACTGGTGTGTGAGCACCTTGTATCCCAGCTGTCGACCTCTGTGTGTGACTGTGTGAATGTCAAGCGTGTTGACGCTGCTGAAATGTTAAATTAGTCCATTTCCCTTTTAAAACACATTTCATGACTGCTAGGTCCAGTGACTGGTTGGTTCCTGGGAGAAAAGCTGCTCTGTTTCTCCTGTTTCCTCCCAAAATGGCCGTCACTCGTTTCCATGAGACGGTCTGGGCGACGGCGTCACCTGCCTGAAACAAAGCTGTGAGCCATTTGGCTGCTGGGCCGCCTGCTGCTGCAGCCGCCGCTGGCCTCTTCTGCTTTGTGAATAATCTCACTGAAGTGATGGCTCTTTTCTTCTGATGGCTCATTTTGTTGGAGCCTAATTGTGAAACTAGTAAATAAAGCTTTGAAAGAGCCTCTCTGCCACATTTTACATGATGAAGTCGAGCTGAACAGCTTCATTCTGAGATTAGATCAGTTAAATCAAGCTGAGTGATGCTGAAAATTTGATTTTAGGCACATGCACATTTTCTTTCTTGAAGAGATTCGACAGTTCGGTGGACTTCTTTGTTCGTTTTTGCTGGTCACCGTCCTGCTCTTCACTGCCCCCACAGGTCATCAGGGGTATTACTCTGCTTGACGCACCCTGGATGATAAATTACACACATAATGAATGCCTAAGATGGACATAAGTATCTCTTACACAACACAACCTCTACATAGTGGATAGTTTCCTTATTCGAATACTTTCAGAATAAACACAACATCCAAATGTGTTGAAATGAAAGCTCATTACAGTGAATGGTATCCAGGGACACGACTAGCCTGAAGGCTCGCTGTCTGGAGGAGGTTTCAATTAGAGGTGATCACAGATCAGCAGCAAAATACTGACTCCTCCAATACTACCTACTTCTGCTTTATGATGGATTTTCAGCTCAAATATATTGATATTACATTGTAGTTGCTATTTTCAGATCAACTTGCTGGAGTCCCTGATTCAAGTCAGACATGAACATTCTAGAAAAATCAAATGATTTTTAAAGATTATTTACATCACCATTTTGTTGAACATTTAAATGAAAGAATGTAAACACGAAGAAGCATTTTGCAAAAACAATTATCTCATGACTTTTTTAATTATTGAGAAGGATAACAAACCTACATGAAGCTCTGAGCTCCCAGTGACCGGTGTGTGTGTTTTTTTATATTGATGTTGATTTCAGCATCATTAACTATGTTCAGCTTGATGTTGGATGTTGGTACGGTGGTGCAGTGGTTCACTCTCACCTCACAGCGGAGTGTGGTTTCATCACCAAAACAACCCACACAGCCTATTTGTGGTAACATCCTGTGAACGACACCATTTTCACTGTTTCTCCTGTTTCCATGTAAACAGACATCGTTTTCAAATATATCACTGGAGTGTAAATGTGTAACTTTTCTGAAACGAAAACACAACAACAAACACGAAAACACAAAAACACAACAAATTATACGTTTTCACTCGAAACGTTATTTATTGGGCGGCTCTATTGTCTGAAACCACATAAGGTACTTATTACGATGTGGAAATCGATCTGACTCTGAGAGTTTATTGACTCTGTTATTGTGAGCTTAATCATGATATCTTCACTGACTGCTGAATCTACTGAAAGTGCCAATTTTCAGTGTTATTGATCACTTTCAAAGGACCATAAATAGATTATTCTTTATGCACTTTGTGACTGATTTAATATTTTTAGCTAATTCATTCTTAGACTTTGTTACACATGTGGTCATTTTAGCACAAGTTTGTTGCTAAACTGTGATATTTACGGAGTTTTATCTGGTGTTTGAGCTGGAAACTGTCAGCCAGACGTGACAACCTGGACCTTCGGATCTAAAGCTGTTGATGCATGTTGAGTAACAGCAGCATTTATCAATCCAGGCTCAATGTTTTATCTCCTTTTTGGCATCACTTTTCTTCCCAGCTACAAACTAACTTCATCTTCTGTTCTTCACGTTTAGTGCCTCGATTAGACTGAACCAAAACAGTTATTATAATTCTCAGGTTCTTCATTAAGAGTCCCAGTCTGCACATCACTTGTAAATGAAATGATCTATTGCAGATATAAACGATTGATTAGTTCATATTGAATCACTCCTTTTCCTTCCCAGACAAGCTGCCACGTATTGTTCCTGCAGTCGCAGAAACGTGGCCATAAGAAAGGCTCATAAGCTTTATCCTTTTCTTTTTTTTTCTCAGGGTGAATAACAGCTAGCAGTAATAGAAAGCCTGGCTGATTTGACAGGCCGGTCTACAGTGGCCCTTTCAGCTTCGGCTTAATTAAACAAGCTCTCATTTCTCACTGGGTGCCGTCTCCGCCGCCTCCCTCCCTGCCTGTCCATCCTTCTCCCCCTCCCCTCCTTTTTTTTTTTTTTTTTTTTAATCTCTCAAACTGTTTGGAGCAAACTGAGGAAAATCCATTTGCACTCATGTTTGTGCATCCACAAGTGTTTGCACTTTTGCATTCTGACACTGTTGTGTGTTTCTTTACTCTCGCATGATCTGAGCAGTTACTTTGAAAAGAAACTGGCAGATGATCAAATGTTTCATGGATCACGAGTGTTTTCTTGTTTGTGCTTCAGTTTCTTTTATGAGTACAACTTATGTGAGGAAGAGAGAGTGTGAAGTTCAGAAGATGTAAAACACGGAGAGGAATGAGAAGAAAACTGTTTTTGCAGAAGAAAAATACCCAGACTGCTTGTATTTAAGACTTCAGGACTTAAAGATTATGTGAAATGAGCAGTTAGTCATTTCAGTTCGCTTCTGTTGTACGAGCTGCACAGTTCCTTTAATAGTTGCTATTTCTATAAAATCCTGTTTACCAGTAAAAGAATTATTCATTCTACAAACGAACTAGTGATGAGTTTTGCAACTTCAGCAAACGTCCAGATTATTGAGCATCTTCCTCCACTAACTTCAGCTAGACTAATGTGACATAAAAGCCGATTTCTCCTACGATTATTTGCTTTAAAAGTAACTCCTCTTCTTTCTGAAGAAGCAACGCCATGAAGCTCCCAGTGAGTGGCACAATACCGTTTTCTGATGGAGAACAGATTTAAAACCAGTTAAAAACAGAAACGACAACCAAGCACATCGGTAGATATGGCCGATAATTAGCTGCACACTGTGTGATATTTCATAACAATCCAGTACCTGCAAACCAATATATGAGCCTAACCCTGATGTCCATGCCCCCACCACCACCTCCACCTCCACCACCGCCCGTCTCTGACTGGCGCTGAGCCATTTGGCCGGGCTTTGTCAGCTTCTCTTGACTAATTAGCTCTGTTGTTCTCCTCCTCCCCAGATTCCCTCTGTTTCAAGTACAGACAAACAGCGCTGGGCTTTCATGTTCACCTCTGCAACTCCTCTATTATACAGCTGTGAACAAAGCCTGGCTCAATGTAGCATCACCCCCTGCAGGGGGGTGAGGTGGGGGAGTGGGGGGGGGGAGGCGGGGAGGGGGGGCAGTTTTGCAGACTGGAGTGGACTCAGGAAAGTCTTGGAGTGTCATTTGTCATTAACGTCTGAGATGATTAGTGGGGTTTGGGGCAGGTTATGTTGCCTTCAGGCGACGCTGAAAGAACCCAACTTTTAAAATTTAATTGCTCAATTGGTTACTTAACCTTAAAAAAAAAAGAAGAAGAAGGAGCCACAAAGCAGAGCTGTCAGAGCCCGATGTTGATCTGAATAATGGGAATTAAAGTAGAAGTGGGTTTCTCCTGCGCGCCGTGCAGCATGCCAGGTTTCCCCTGCAGAAGTCTGAGGTTACAAACCGCTGATTCCAGCTCAGAAAGAAAAACAAGCTTTAATATAACGCTCATCCATTTATGGGGGGCGTTACACAGCGAAAGGCTTTTCGAGTTATGAAAACCTGCAAATGCCGAGCAAATATTTGGACTTATTGTGGGGAAAAACACAGATTAAGGAAGAAAAAAAAAAAACTCCCAGAGCTGTGAAAGAAGTGGTGAACTCATCACCACAGACTTTATTTCATATTGAGAGAAACATTTTCTAGTCAGTGTTGAATAAAGTTGAAAGTTGATCTGAAACACCTAGCGTCATTCTTTCTCGCATCAGTTCATCAAAAGTAGAAAATGTACATTCAGAAACCACAAAAATCCATGAATTATCCAAATAAAAAAACTAAAATCCAACAACCTGGCTGTTTCAGGATGATTCAGTGCAGGAATAAAGTTAAAGCGTCCAACATTACATTTCTGTTTCAGAAAAGTTTTGAGAGAGAAAGATTTGATATAAAACTGATTGAACCACATTTGAAGTTTTAAAACAGGAACAGGAAGTCTCTGTATTCAGCTGTAGCTGGTGTAATCTGATTACTTATCAGCTTCTGTGTGGATGAAATCAGCTGCTTTGATTCTTGCACTGTACATTCATGGAGGTCAAAAACAAGTCAGAGTTTATCTTCACATGGAAGGAGAGACCAAAAAACATCCTTAGAAAGAAAAAACCCACTCAGGTGCAGTAACTGTTTGTATTTGTTGAAGTAAAAGACTTTAAGGCCAATGATCAGCAAACAGGAGCCAGAGAAGAAAGCTTACAATGATTTGCACATTTATTTGAATTATTCAAAATGTATAAATGCATTTTTAATTTAGATGACTTATGAGTTAAAGTTATGAAGGAGAAAACTAAATGTTTTAGTTACATATGCAAGTTTGACTTCATTCATTTTTTTGTTATGTTGCACTGAAAGCTGACATTTTATGGAGTTTAATTCAACTTTGTGCACATTTAGTCCCATGATTGATCTATTTCTCATACTTTTCTGAAAGTATTTTGATAAATTTAGTTATAGAAAGATGAGAAACGAAAGGAAAACACCAGAGTGGCTTTTAACAGTGTCATTAACTGGAGATGTGTAGCTGGAGCCTGAGTGTGTGAAGATGCATGTGCAGGTTTAGAGCTTGCGAGCATGGTGTGCATGCATGTGTGTGTGTGTGCACGTGTATGTGTGTGTGTATTTATATATATATCTATCTATTGGTGGGCCGGGGGATCCTCTCCTGCAGGTCTAATTACTTTAATGAGGGATGTCTCCCTCTCTATCAGCCCGACCCAAGGGTGCACATTAACATTCCCCCCACATACTCATACACACCAACACTCACAATTAACCACAGATTCATCAGCAGAGTAAATACTCGCTCTCTCTGGCTGTGTGAAACTTATTCCTCTCCTAAACTCTTACTTCCGTGAGAAAGCTGCCCCCCCTCCCCCTCCCCCCTCCCTCCATCCACCCCCTCGAGTCAAGTGATTCAGCCTGGAGTCGGCTTGATTCCTGGGGTACTTTCAGTCTGTCTGCCTTCACTTCCAGTCGACACTTAAAGGTGAGAAGACACCAGGGTGTTTCTTTTTTTTTTTTTTAAACACATCAGACAATATGCGATGGAGTCATTATTCGGCTGTGCTGTATCACTCTCATCCTCTCGTCCAATTTAGACTCCAAGAAAGTGGCTGACAGCTGGATTTCTAATGATGTTTCTGTTGTGACCCACAACTGTGTGTGTGTGTGTGTGTGTGTGTGTGTGTGTGTGTGTGTGTGTGTGTGTGTGTGTGTGTGTGGAGCAGTGTAGCGTTGCCAGGAGACAGTGCCGGCACCACTAAGGGCCACAGCTTTATTCATGAGAGAGCGCTGGAAGCTGGGAGGGTTAGTTATTTAAACTGATCTGATGAGCCCAGCCTCAGGATGGGAAATAAACACGTTGAAACTTGGGATGCTGCCCTCCTGCCTCCCTCCTCCCCTCCCCGCCTCCTCCCTCTCCTCCCCTGCCCCAGAGCTGCAGCTCGTGTCTGCCCTCTGCTGGCCGAGGTTGGGAACTGCAGCAGTGGTGTGTTTTATCAGCAGGTAGCCTCTTTCTACACTCAGGATGGGTTTTTGTGGGGGTTTATCCCATCCTCCATCATTTCACACTCAACCTGGAGCACGAGATGTTGAATGCATGTGGAAAATTGCGCTGAGATGCACCACAAAGCTTTAAAAAGGCAGCAACAATTAAACAAGAAGCATCACATGAATGACTGTGTGTCCTCAAAAGGCTTAGAACTCACAGAACAAAGCCTTTTAAAGGTGTTGTAGGCAGGATTTTGCTAATCAATGCTAATTTTTCTGTGTTTTCTTTGGATTAAATGTTAGAGTATCCATTGATAATCCTTTAGGAGTGTAGCATAATTGCACTACCGCGAGGGCGCAGCGTTTCCATCTGTCTCTGTTCTGAGCTGAAAAGGAATCTCGACCGCTCCAGGTATCTTTGACCAATCAGAAGAGCCCCTGAGGCTCTATCCTGATTGGTCGAGGGGGCGCCGCTTTAAAGCTCTGTTTCTCGTGAACGCACACGAGGAAGTCCAGGCCCGCATATTTACCTGCTTCATCGGACATAACATCATCAAAACTCCCCGGAGGACGCCGTCTGTTTCTACTGTAGTTCTTAAAAAAAGGCTTTGACCCCAGGCCCGCCGTGAAAAGGTCACAGGTGAATCAACCCGCCGGCGCAGGCGGCTGTGACACTGCCGGCCCCGACTACGGGTTTCAAATCGCCATCTTGGATGGGTCAAATCGCCATCTTGCGAAGGTAATCCTGCGTACAGCACCTTTAAGCCATAAAACACTGAAATTCAAAAAATGAAGGCCTAAAGAAATAATAAGATATACAATTTCATAGAATATTGACTGATAATGTTTCTATTAGGCCAGCTGCCAAAGACGTTTCAGTTGAGGAACCACATTCAACCTAATTTCAACTTGAATGGGCCGAATCAGTAGAGAAATACCATTATGACCTTAAAACTGAAGTTTTTACAATTTAGTTTGTTGTGACGCAGAGCGTATGTGATGAAAAAGCCCATTTCAATGAGACCTTTTGGTGCAACATACAGTGAAATGTGTAAAAAGCTTCTCTTATAGCTGTTGCATTCTGCATGTTTTTCCAAACTCCGCTGACAGCATGGCTTTGATGCTAATGCTCGTTAGCTAGCATTCATGGAGGCGTCACTGATATCTCAGCTCAAATTGATGTTTTGTTGTGTCCACGAATTCTAAGATATTTTCAAAATCTGTGTTTTCTTTGATATTTTCGTCATTTGTTGGCAGTCCGGATTGGAGCCTTTTTAGCCTTTTGAGGCTCCAATCCCGACTGCCGGACGGCCGGTGTTGGTCCACAGGCCTTATGTTTTATCCCCTTGTTCCATAGGGTGGAACAGGTGGAACTCACTGGAAATCCAAATAAATCAACCAAAATAAACAAAAATAAATAAATAAATAAAAATCTGATACCAGAAGGCTGAATGACAACAGAAGAGGCAGAAAGTGAACAAACAGAAACACGAAGTATATCAGTCAGCTTTGAGGAAGACGGTCTGTAGTCGTGTTGCATCTCTTTTTGTTTTGTTTTGTTTTGTTGTGTCTTCGTATCGTGAACAGATTGTGAACAGGCCTCCACAAGTCACACAACTCCTTTATCATGAATATAAACACCAGAAAGACACATAAATCATCCAGTGAAGGGTCAGTAGAGAAATAGCAGCTTTAAACGAAGCAAAATGACCCCAGTGAGGAAGAAAGGAGCCAAAATCAACCATATTCACTGTGTAAAAACACCTCAAGCTGACGGAATATGGGAAGAAGTGAAAATGACCACAAAGAAATTGAAAAGAACCTAAATAAGACATGAGCAGAATGAATATATCATTTTCTGCCAGAAGTTTTACTTTTGCATTTCTCTTTGATCATTTTGCATCCCTCTGAGCTCATTCCAAGCTTTTTATATATCGATTTCATTCCTTTTGTGTTATTCTATGGTTATTTTTCAACCTTTGAATTACTCCTTAGGTCTTTATGGTCATTTTCAGTCTCTGTTCTCATGGTCTGTATATTTATTTACATCCTCTGATGTTCATTTTGTGTCCCTTTGAGGCGTCTGCTGTCTTTGCTCTCATTCTGTCCATTTTAATGATCGTTTCTCACCTGATTTGAGATTTTTCTCTGTATCTATCTACATTGATCTATATTGATTCTGAATCTCTACATCATCATTTATGCCCATTTTTGCTCATTCAGCATCTTTTCGTGTGAATTTTCAATCTTTGTATGGTCTGTTTGTGTTTATCATGAGTTTACATCTCACCAACATCACTTTATTTATTGTCATTTTAATCTTTTTATTCGGTGTGTTTCTGTTATCAGTTTGCATTTATCTCCTTGCTTTTGTCCTTTTCAACCACTTGTTGCAATTTTTTTTTGTGTTATTTTGTGGTCTTTTTGAGTGGTGATGTGGTAAAAATGTGTCTATAATCTTGTGTCTTATGTTTTGTGTAACTGTGAGGTATTTCTCTGTCGATGTCAGAGAAAATTACATTTTCTATATCTGGATGTAACGATCTCTTGACTTGATGATGAAAACCTTTTTTCTCATCTTTTGTAGTCACTGGTGCTGCTTTGTGGCGTCTTTGTATTTCTGTGTCATAATTTAAATCTCTATGTGGTCTCGGTGGTTATTTTGCATTTCTCTGAGTGCTTCAGTGTGTCTTTGTGGTTATTTTGAGTCAGTGTCAACTCCATTGAGTTCACTGGTTATTTAATCATTTTCAATCCCCACAGTGCCGTTGTGTAGCTTCGACCATTTTGCGTCCCTCTGTAGTCATTTTGAGTTTATTTGTGAATATTCTGCACTCTTTGTGTGTCTTTGTTTCATCATTCAGAAAATATTTGTCATCGTTATGATTATCTGAGGTGTCATTTTGTATCCCTCTGTCATCACTTGAGTTTAACATTTTGCATCATTTGTATGTTTTTTTTTTCTTTTTATATGCCTGAGATTTGATTTTGCTTCCCTCCATGTGTCATGTTTTTATTATTCTTTCTGCTGTATTGCCTTGTTGCCATTTTACATCCCTGTTTTCTAAAATGAAATCAGAAGCGATTTTAAATCAGACTCACTGCTGCCACCCAGTGCACAGAAGCAGAATTTCATGACTCTTGTCTACTGTCCCTTTAAATGTGTGGAACTTTTACCTTTGACTGAGTTGAGTCGCTGATGTTCGTAATTGTTGACATTCTGTCCTCATGCATTTAATTCACTTTAAACCTGATAAAACTGAAAGTTTCTGACAATTTCAAATTAAAACCTTTAAACTTCCCCAACATAAGAACTAAAATAGCTAAAATCTTGTGTTATTTCCAAGCAGGGAACACTTTCGTGTTTGTATTTGAGACATCTTGTCCCTGAGTGCCGATAAGAACTGTCAGCTTCTCCATGCTGTCCTGCTCACCTGCGGCGGCGGAGACGTGGAGGTGGGCGGTGTGATTTAATGCCAGCCTGCTGGACATGTCTGTAACAAGTCCACTATCTGTTGTTGTTGTTTCATGTCTGTTTTAGCACCTCAGACTTTTTTTAGTGGCCACTGCACAGTTTTTTAAGCTCCTGGCAGAATGGAGCTGTCACAGAGGAAAAACATCACCTGGTTTAATAGAGAAGAAGTCAACACTGTAAGAGGAAATAAGAATCAACATCTTCTTACAGTCTGAATCAAACTACTTTAATGTATCTTTAATGTTTTAAATGAGGCTCTTTTTGAGTTTGCTGAAGTTAAAATCTTCTGTTTTGGGACCGGATGTGTGACACTACAGGGACTCGATGGACAGATCAGGATGAACCTGATTAGTTCGTTTTATTTGTGATTGAAGATATTTTCATTTATACTTTTAATCATTTTCAATGATAAATAACAGTTTTTATTTGAGCTGTTTGAAGTCAATTCACAAGAATTAACAAAATTCTCCCATTTCATCACTATTTACTTCAGTAACCTCCAGGGTCTTCAGTCTTCTCATAAAGAGCAGAGTTAAAGTCCAGGGTTTCTGAAAAAAAAAAAAAAAAAAATCACAACATTGATGTGTTTTCAGATGAAGCGTTGTGTAAACGGGGCATTGTTTTAGAGCAACTGGTTAAGCGTTAAATATAAGGTAATAGTATGTTTTTTTTTTGCATTTAATTAACAGTAGTTTGTTCAAATTTTCAATGAGTGTTGCGCAAAGGGTTCAACTTGACTACAGTTAAAACAGTCACCTGAACAGGCTCGCTCAGTTTCACAGCATATTCATTCATTTTTATTGGGATTTTGCGAACGCAGCATGGAAAAGCCCCCCCCCCCCGGATGTGTGGTTGAATGGCCAGAGAATCGAAGCTTCTTTCGTTTTGCTGGAATAAAACGTAGAGTATTGTTTCCGATGTGGCCCTTGTTGAAGAAAATCCTGATGTGTCTGCAGACAATGGATTGAGGATGCAGGGGGTGGGGGGGCACAGGGGGGTGCAGCAGTCTTTGTGAGGCAGAGTTAGGAGTTTGCAGAGAGCCCACCTGGCTAAATGAAGCGGCGGTGTTGTCGGGGGTTTAGAGGAGTCGGTGGGCTGTGAGGCCGCCGCTGTCAGCGCTGACAACTCTCAGAAACACACACCTCTAATCTCAGCGCCCCTCCATAGCCCCCCCCCCCACCATCAGCCATAACACACGGGAAAAATGACACTCCGCGCAAATATTAAACATCTTCCAAAGCCTATTCCAACATCTTCTTTTTCCCCCCGCCTCCCCCCTCCGCTCCACATCTCTCTCCCATCTTGTCTTGTCCTTGTCTCCTCAGAAGCCCTGGCAGCCGGATCATCTCCGTCTCTTAGTGTCAATTAAAAGTGAAATATCTGCATTTGTCAACATATCATTTGTGGTGGGCCCGTGATGCACTGCTGATTTGTCGGCCGATTCCTGACACCGGGGAGGGAATGCCGAGGCGGCAGTCTCCCTCATTAGACCTGGAGCTGGCACCATGATGGCTGACACCGCCGGGAGGCTTCGCTCCCCGCCGACACGATACTAACCCAGGAACAGGCCTCGTCTGTCAGCCCTGTCACTTGCCAGCCAGCCATCCAGTCAGGGAGAGCACGGGGCAGATGGGTGGAGGAGGAGGGGGGCTGCACCGCGCTCTCTCTTCTCTCAGGGCCGCACACACCGACTGTAATGACGTTTGTTTGTACGGCAGGATGTCGATACACATGTGTCATCGCTGTGCGGCGAGCGAACCGTCTCATAATCACCTGAAAGCTGAGATAAACCGATCAGATTCTGACACAAACACATCACATGGAGCGACACACGGCACAATAAAGGAAGGGGGCTCCAACTGAAATGAGCCGGGGGGCCACTGCTGCCACAGCCGTCTCATTAAAGATACACTTCAGGGTCATTTACACGCTTGCATCTTTTGTTGCGTCTTGATTGTTTGTTTTCCTGACAACATTTCCAATGAGAATGCTTTTTTTGTGTTTTCAATTCAGAAAAGTTTGGCATTTACACTGACACATTCTGAAAATTGAGAACAGAAAGCGGCGAACAATACTCTAAACATTAACAATGGGAGTACACAAACATGTATGGACAGATGACCAAGCTGGGATGTTATTACAAATCTGAAACTACAAAGTCCAGGAGAATCTGGACTGAGAGTCATAACACTCTGGAGGCCACCGTTGTTGTTGTTATCTAATTGCTTATTTACTTTGCTTATTTGTTCTGAAGTATTTTTAAAAAATCTACCGTAGGACCCACTTTTTTTAAAAGTTGTATTTTCATTGGCTCTCAAGTAGCATTGTAGTGTAGTGTAGGCCCTCAACCTCTGGGTTTTCTGTTTTCATTTGAAAATATTGTTGTGTAAACACGGTCTCAGAGTCACACCACACCATCATCAGCATAAATGGAGACACTGGCCTTCATGTATCAATCTTGTGTACAAACAGATGCAGATCTGAGTGCTGATCTCACAGTACGGCAGGACACATGTAATATTTACGAAACTTTAATATCTAACCGATCTCAGCACACAAATGAGCAAGTATTGATAAATACAGTGGCTGAAATCAATTGTCATCAACATGTCCCGCCCTTAAATATTGATGATTTAGAGGCCCCACCCACTGAGGTCAAACACAGAGCAGCAACCTTGAAAAAAAAAAAATCCAAACTGGAAATTGATCCGCTCACATCTGAGGTGGAGGTAAATAAGGAGGAGTAGAAAAATGTTGTCCAGAAGAAGATCACATCGGTAGTGAACAGCATGACTGTGGACAAACAGACACCACCTGAGGTTTGAATAAATTTTAGGTCCATCAAATTAACCCTGATAGTATTGATTATTACAAATAATGAGGCTGACACATTTTTATTGTTTCACTCAATGATGTCTCAGAGCCAGACACCAGCAGCATGCGACACTCCCGGTACTGGGTCCAGGAAAGACTCCGAGTTGGACACAAGGCACAGATACTGGACCGAGCTGGACCCGGGACCAATCCAAGCCACCGAGGTTGGGCACATGCCATCTACTCCCCATGCTGGACAAAGATCGGCCATCATCACGACAACGGTCCTGGAAAGGCAAACCGAAATCTGACGTATTTTGGTCATGGACCAGGCTTGAGGTAATCAGTGACACACTGAACCAAATTAAAGAGAATTGAATGAAATTTTGATAGAATGATTGACAAAACCTTGTCCATTGTCTGCATTTAATCTCCCTTCAGCCAATATGCTATCTATAGGCCACTGGAAGTACATCACTGATTAAATAAAGCATTTTCTCAAGTTTGAAGTGCATGTTACATTTCAGAAGTAGCTCATCAGGTCGTGTCTCCTCCTCACAGCCGGCATTGGAGGCTCTGCTGGTCACGATTCCCTGGACATCAGGCCCTCTTGTGGCTTCGGCACATCAAAAGTCACTCCACTAACCAATGCAATACTGTGTAAAACTGCACAGACCAAAACAACGTCATACATCTCTTTTGGGGTGAACAGCAACGTTCCCCCGCTGGGCCGAGACAGAGAAACCTGCCTTTGAGCAGTCTGAAGCAGCTCCAGTGACGTGTGTGCATCTGTGTGCATTGTTTATTGACAATTGGAAATCTTTTAATAATCCCACAAGAGAAAGTGCATTAGATATTCATTATATTATTTTTTTATTCTTTTCTTTTTGAATCTGTACTAAATATGTGGCTGCATGTGCTTTAAGACATGTTTTAGGTTTGCTTCATAATTATTTTCACACTCTGTGTGAAACTTGCGTCCAGGATGTTACGCCAATACGAAGCCATTTCTAGTCAATTGTTGTGTAAACAGCAGGTCTGTCACCAGTTGCATTTGGAAATAGCTTACATTTAATACAAACTTATGTGAAAAATATGTGGCTGAGCTGTCTGATGAAGGGAATCAAACACACCAAAATGAGTTTCCTTTTGCATTTCAACAACACATTTAAATCTCAGCCAAAACTCAAACACCAGAAGTATCTAATCAGCACAATTAAGAAAATTAAGTTTTTTTACTTGTTGCCACAACTTTAATCTAACATGACAACATGCACCACACCACAGCCTTCTTATGCATCTGTTTACATGCCCACAAGAGTGCATGTGTGCGCTTTCACTTATTTAGTATTAGTCCTTATATTAAGTATAAAAGCTTGTGGACTTTGGGAGTTTGTGTTGGGAGTCAGGTGAGGCATCGGGGCGTGGTGTGCATTTCCTGCCTTTTTTTGAGCATAAAAGCATCCCTCATGTCAGGTGAGTGCATTCAGTAACACTCTGGCAGGCAGTGTGTTTCCTACTGCTCTCAGTGTCACTTGCACCTTGCATGCAGTCAGAAGTTGAGACAAAACTCCAGTGAAACCCATGTCACACACACACACACACACACACACACACACACACACGCACACACACACACACGCACACACACACACACGCACGCATGCATGCACGCACGCACACACACACTTCCTGCTCCTGCTCCGATCCGTTCCTGTGTGGGAGCACTGAGACAGGGACAATGAGAGACGCTGCGTCTTCCAACCAGCCTGTAGAGACGCTGGAAGTAAATATATATATATATATGTATATATATATATGTATATATATATTTATATATATATATTTTTTTTTTTTACATTTTGGAATTGAAAGTTCCTGATAAATTAATTGTTTTTGAAGAAATTCTGAACTTCCTGGTGTGGTTTCTTTACCATCTTTCCTACGAAGTCCATGTTAACCCCATCCCGACTACTGGGTCCCTCACATGTTATTGTAAAGATGGAAACAGGAGGAGTAGCATACTTACACACAAGTTATATATTTTCTAGGTGGCTGCTGGTTTGTGGCATGGTGTGTAGTGGTCAGTACCTCAACACAAGAAAAGCTTCAAACATCCTGGTCTAGAGGACTTTCTTTGTGTTTAGTTTGCACGTTCTCTCTGTGGCTGTGTAGATAGAGACATACATTAAATTTGAATTTCCTGCTTGATGTCCCGGTGGAGTGCCGGTGTAATGGATTCTCACCTCATGAAATTTCCAGGTTTGAGGCCGCTGTTCAGTGAGTCCTTTGTCTGTTCTTTATGTCATGTGGCCATCAAACTCTGCAACTCTTCTTTAACGTGCTTTAATCAGTATATAGTGATATTTCCATGTTATGATTCCATATACTATGTATCATTCTAATTATCATATTGGCTGTTTCATCAATATTTCACTTGTTTTGGTCTGTGTGAACTAAACAACTTTCCCCTGGTTGATGCCTGGGTTCAATTTGACATTGACTGTTGTGAGCATGTTCTTCCTGGGCCTGCATTCCAAGTTCCATCAAGCAGAATTATTTTCCTTTTAATCTTCACAAATACTGCGTGACTGAGAACTGTCTGATATCATATGCGTCAGCCTTTAGCAAACTATTTGTTCTATTTTTTATTTGCTCGTGTGTGTCTGTGTAGTTTATACTTTGGGAGCGCTGCAGCCATCTTGGAGTTAGTGTCGGCATTCCTGACTCCTCCACCCCCACGCTGGAGCAGGAGGAGGAGGAGGAGGGGGTGAGGAGGAGGATGCTCGTCCTGCTTCACTCGCCATCATTAGCAGAGGAGGCACTGACCAAGCCAGCAGCCACGCTGGGTGGGAGTCGCTCAGAGACACAAAGGAATGCTCCATTATGGCTTCAAAGGAGGAGGGGGGGTGGGTGAGGTGGGAAGGAGGACGGGTAAAGAAAAGTGGAAAAAGAAAGATGTTTTTCAAACAGGAAGGGGTCAATGGTTCAACTAATCAGTTTCCTTTTCAGCGCAGCTTTGTGATCTCTGTTGTCTGTTAGTGTTTGAAAATATTGAACACATGAACATTCTCTTCTTTCTTAAATTGTTTTGTTAAAAACACAGGATAAAACGCTTTCAGTCGTACCACCTGTGTGCACTGGGTGGCAGTGGTGAGTTCTTCAGTTTCTTTGCGTAATCTGCTGCTGCAGCTTTTCCAAAGCAAAAAGAAACTAGACTGACTCAGTCCATCACCTGGTGATACAAAGTGATACAGCAAGACTGTAAAACAAAAATAAAAATTTTATTTTCAAATGTACAGTAATTTTTAGACATAAATTTGCATCTTGTGCATTAATGCAATGACTGTAGTGTCTACATCCAGTTTGCATTTAATTATTGAAAGTAAAGCACAACATCATTTTATCACATTTTACCAACTCAGTTACTCAAGCTTAAAGTAACTTTTATTAAACTCCTGTGACTGAAAGTTTGGAAATCTTGCAGATGAACAGGAGCGTGAGCTTTGTTTTTTCCAAAGTCATCTTTAAGAGCTAAACTGATGGTTTCAGTGTGTGTGTGTGTGTGTGTGTGTGTGTGTGTGTGTGTGTGTGTGTGCTCTTCACAGCTTTGAGGTCATTAACTGCAGTTGATGCCCTTTAAAAAGCAAGTGAGTGAGGATTTTGTGTCCATAGCTTTAAATTCCACTCACTTGATCAAAAACACCCACCAATGGCGGATAAATGATTCGTACAAACAGTTAAGAACGGGTTCTTCTATTTGACTGAACTGCACACTGTGCAAAAATTGATAATATATCATATTTTATGGCCCAAGATTGACAACTGCTGGATTTAGTTTTGTGGAAACTCTCTATTGTGATAATGAAAGTACACTACACAAACAAATAAAAACTGTGACTCTATCTGTATTTTACTGTGTAAATAGGCATCCGGTGTCATCAGCATACAATCTGACTTTGTAGAGATGTTTCTTTTATTCATAACCAATTTTCTATGGCCCATTCAGAAGTGGACCAACAGAGTAAAGCCTCTGGAGATTGTTGTGATGTCTCAGTTGAAACTCTGCAGCAGATACTGAATGATCCTTCCAGATGTCGTCACACATGGGGAGCTTTCTCCATGCCTGTTAAATGGTTTACATTCAGCAGGTAGGTCACACTTCATGGTCATTCTCATGCTTTTTCCCAGTTCATCTGGTGCAAAAATTTAACAGGTTGGAAGCATTTATTATTAATGTGTAGCTATCCTTCAAACTATAAAGCTAGAATAGTTTAGGTACTGACCATAAACCTTTTTGTTACCCTTCCCTTTTCATTCATTTAATCTCTGAAAGACTACAAATAATAGAAGCTTGCATTTTTCACTTAGTTTGCGGTTTTTACTCAGAAAAATATGGAGCAGTAAAAGTCTCACAGAAGTCTAAACCTACAGCAGCTTCACTAGAAAACAGACCTGAACCAGTCCTAACTGTAAACATTATTCAACAGAAAGGTCTTAAGCCCAGCCTTGAAATTAGAGACTGTGTCACCCTCCCTCACTGAAACTGGAAGCTGGTTCCACATGACAGGAGCCTGATAACTGAAAGCTCTGCCTCCCATTCTACTTTTAGAGAACCTAGGAACCTCCATGAAGCAGTGTTTTGCTGGATAACGTCGGACTTACAGCTATAATACAGCATAGGCTAAAACAATTATTCTAAATTACATACATCATTTAACAGAAAATCAATAAAGATAAGTTAATATTGGTATGATGTGATTTTTCCTGTTGATTCATACTTTTTAAGTTGTTTTTGAGACACTTTGGTCATGTAAAATTACAATTGTCTTATCTGGATGTAACAATGTATGAATTACTTTGTCATCAGTGTCATTCTAAGTCAGTATGTTCCTGATTTTAGAGACATTACAGGTGAAAAAAAGGAGTCCTCCAGCCTTATTAATTGTGTTGCTTGAAGGATGAGTCCTGGCAAAAGGTAACTTCCAGGTTCCTCACAGTTGGAAGTCAAAGTAACACCACCCATTGTTATAGGGTGACCATACGTCCTCTTTTACCCGGACATGTCCTCTTTTTACGTCCTGTCCGGGGCGTCCGGGCGGGTTTTTCAAATTCAAGGAAATGTCCGGGGTTCACTGTTTCTCATAGCACGTGAACGTAAATTGACCAGCGCTTTGCACACAATGCTATGATAATACTTTGTTGCGCGTCGTAATTACTGAGAGGCGTCTTGTGAGCCGATCTGTATGACGGAGCGGAGAAGACGGGGCTTCAGAGACAGCGGAGCGCTTCTTCTTCTTCTGTGTTGTTTACCGGCGGATGGCACCATTTCAACAGGCGCATTACCGCCTCCTATCGCTATAGATTGGGATCAGAGAACAATCTAAAATCTATTTATTAACCCCATTAATACAAGGTATGAGATCAGCGCTTTCCGACTGTTTACAACACTATTTATGGAGAACTGATGAATTTCTTCTCTACTTAATTTGACAGCGGAGCACGAAAAATGCCTAAGCTTAAGAGCACCGTCTTCCGTTTCGTACCCGCCCCCCCCCCCCCCCCCCCCCCCCCCCCCGGTCCTCTGTTTTGAAATTCAAAATATGGTCACCCTACATTGTTATCATACGTTAGTAAGATGTTATTCTGCTCAGATGTTTTGGGTTAAATATAATACCTTGGTTTTTATGGGTTCAAGCAAAGGATATTACAGTTCACTCAAGCTTTTATTTCATCAAAATGAGCTTCTAGTTTGACAAGTTGATCAGTGGCATCAGGCTTCATAGATAAGATTTGTGTTTCATCTGCATAACAATGGAATGTTCCCTACAAAAAACATTTATAATGTGAAAAATCTTAAGATAGAACCCTGTGGAATTCCATGCTTAACTTTAGTCTGAGCTGAGGAGTCATTTTTAAAACGAAGGAAGTGGAGCCTGACTGATAAATAAGATTGAAAGCAGTTTAATGCTGTATCTCTAATCCCGATTTCCTGTGTATTCGAATGTTCTGATCAATAGTATCAAATGCAGCACTGAGATGGAACAGGAGCAGAACAAAGACAGTCCTTTATCTGAGGCCATGAGAATATCATTAGTAACTTTGACTAGATGTCTCTGTGCCATGTGGATGTTAAATACAGTATATTGTGCATTGTCACTTTACATACATAGAAGCATAGATACAATTCGATTCGTGAATACGACTTGATCTTACAATCCCTAAGTTTCAGCACACTTCTTGCCAGAGGCTGCTTTCGATCGTGGTAACAGACTACAGACTGAGGCCAACTCTTGACACATCTTCAGTTGTGTACCTCAACTTCATTGAGTGTTTTGGCCATTTATCATAATACACTCTCTGTTGAGGAAGGCCTACCACAGACTGATCAGACCTGGGTGTGTGTCGACAGGTTGGTTCCTCCCTTTGTCATCTTGGGGCCCAGACAGGATCCGTCCTCTTCACCCACAGCCAGTGATTGCTTCTTTCTGCTGTGTTGACCAGGGCTTTGATGGTTTTCCTCTGTATTGGCCCACTAATACCAAAGTTTTTGAGGAGTTTTTAAATCGAATGGCCTACGAAGCCTCTGCAGCCTACTTCGACTGGCCACACCTCAGCCTTCCAACCACTTGTTGCAGCTTCAGCCACTAAGTCAGCATAACAAAGCTTTTTCCGCTCAAAGGCTTCCCACCGTGGCATCCTCCCAGAGGACAGTGAGCTCTTTGAGAAAGGCACGTTGCCGGGATTTTGACCAGAGGACCAAATCTGGTCGTAGGTCGGTTGCTGCAATCTGAGATGGAAATGTGAGACGGTGGTCCAAGTCAACGCGCATTTCCCAGTCTCTGGCTCCCTGTAGTTGTCTGAGCTCAGGAGGGCAAGAGTTTCATGTCTGTTTCTCTCCCTCCCGTACAAACGATATGGTCTGCTTGCACTGGTCCTGGGGGTGGAGAGGCATGGTGTTGAAAGTTACCCTCTTGGCCTATAGCTCCACTGCTAAACAACTGAACACTTGGCTCTGCCGCCATGTATACCTGCCCTGAGTCAGAGTGGTCTTGCACCCTACCAAGATGTGCTTGAGTGAAGCTGGTACTGACCACAGAGGGCAGGCTGAATCTTGGCCCATCCAGAGACACAAGTTATTGGAAGTAGGCAGAACATAATATGTTGCTCTGATGATGAAGCTCAACACATTTGACTCCATTCCCCGCTGCTCAGTCCAAGTGATCTTTCTCCTCTTGACATCATCCCATCTTGTCCAGCAGCCTTGCTGGCCCTGGGAAATTGCTCTGGCACACCTATTTGCTTCTTCTTGCTTGCGCACCTCCTCTATCACCAGGAGTTGGTGTTATGCAGGCCAAAGCCCCCTCTGCCTTGTTGGATGTGGCCCACAATGTCTCGATGCCGGAGGGCGGATTTTGCATCAGCCACTGCAGCAGCTGGAGTCCATTTTCTCCCTGTGGCCAGAGTTGGTGCAACTGCCCTTACCGGAGGTTCCCGAGATTCTGCGAGTGTCATTTCAAGTCTTGTTTTAGTACTCTTGTATTCCTTGACCAGATTAGAAATAGCCAGGGCTCCTCTCCCATACAGCCCAGTGCTACTCAGGCACCTCGGCAGCCCAAGCCACTTCCTCACCTGGGTGTTCACCAGTCTTTCAAGCTGTTTGGCCTGCAAAAGACTCACCTCATACATGGCAAATGACCACATAAGTCGGGGCAACAAGCCAAACTGGAAGCACCAGAGCTTCAGCTTTCCAGGCAGGGTAGTGCTGTCAATCTGCTTGAGGCCCTTGATTGTATTCTTCCTGAGCTCCTGTACTTGCTGAGTGTCTTTGAGTTCAGCATTGTGCCACCTTCCAAGGCTTTTGATGGGCTTCTCTTGCACTGTTGGTATTGCTTCTCCCTTGATGCTGAAACTCTCATCAGAGAGCCAACCTTTCATGATGGAAATGCTGCAGGATTTGCTGGGTTTGATTTCCATCCTGACCCATGTGATGTTTTCTTTGAACTTGTTCAAGAGCCGTTTGGTGCATGCTTTTGTTTTTGTTACTATAATGTAGTCATGCCATTCATAAACACTCTTATTGGAGGAAGTCGGAGCCGACTGTCCAATCGCTGACCTCCAATCACCCACTTTGATGCTCGGATGATGAGTTCCATGGTGAAGGCCAGTGGTGAGATGGTACACCCCGCCATGATGCCTTTCTCCAACAGCTGCCAACCAGTAACAATCAACCTGCATCATCACACAGAACTGGAGGTCTTGAAAGTATGCCTTGACCAGCCCTGTGATACTCTCCGGGACATGGAAAAACTTGAATGCCCCACTGAGCCAAAAGTATTTGCAAGGTCAAGGAACACAACATAGAGATTTTTCTTACCTCTCTTGGCACTCTGAATTTGATGCCAGATGATATTGGCATGTTCCATACAGCCTGAGAAACCTCTTCCTGCTGCTTTTTGCACTGCTGTATCGATTAGATTGTTGTTCTGTAGAAATGCAGAGAGCTGTTGGGCCACCACACCAAAGAATATCTTTCCCTCAACATTTAGGAGATTGATCTGCCGAATTTGACTAATGGTAGAGGAGATTTCTTCTTTGGGGATTAATCAAATGTCCTGACTGAAAGCACCTGATGTGGAAAAGTTTGTGGTCTTTTTTGTCCTCGGAGCTCGCCAAGGTTGCACTTTTTCCCACGAGTGTTTCAGCAAAGTCACGCTACCTTTCATCAGCCGCTGAAAATCCGCTGTGTCATTTAAAATCAGGACACGCGACCTCCAGCTCACTTCAAACATTCATAGGTCGTACCAAACGTGTTTTCATTTCCTGAAGACTCCAAAAAACAGACAATGAACACAGTTACATCTCCTCAAAATTATTGTATGACTTTTGAATTTGTAAATTTAAATTGTAAGAGAATATTACCAAAATTTCTTGATATATTTAAATTTATCTGTATTAAATCAAAATTTCAATAAAAAATTAGTTTGAGTTCAATTTTTAAAATGTCACACAGCTGTATTTACCAAAAAGCATGAAATTAGTTTTTTGATGTTGATTATTTTTTTCATTTTATTTTCACTTGAACACTGTTTGAGACACATTTCAACTTTATTCCCTTCTAAATATACACAAACTGGGCTGAAAGTTTACATCCTGCTTCAAACACAAATCTTCATTTAAACTCAGGTGAGGAGTTTTACCCCAAAAACCAAACAGTGGCAAAAAACATGAAACTCAGATGGCAACTGAGAGGCAACAAAACACAAAATGAGACTTTTAAATATCCTGATGTGAGTGTGTGATATGTCAGTGTAAAACTCCTCACCCACAGTGAGCTGTACACAGTACAGCTTCAGACACAAATATCAAAACAACTCCAGTGTAAAGTCACTACCGGTCTGTACATACGCTGAGATTTGAGTTAATACTGAAGATGCATGTACAGTATAGTTTCACAGAAAGGGGGACATGAAGGCACACGTCAGCATCATGCTCATGCCTCAACAACCCCTGCTTCACTTTTTAAATGGACATTCACTCAGTGCTACGGCTGCTTCACACAGAACTGAGAGCCGAGGAGGCTTGTGAGAAAGTGGAACAAAATGTGCTGCAGGAATGGTTCATTTCTGCAACCAGCGTGAAAAGTCACCAACAAAAACCCAACAGATGCTTCAGCTTTGTTTTTGTTTTTTTGCAAGAATAAAACTAATACTTGCATAGTTTGTTGAAAATGATTCCCTATTCAACATGACTTTCATGATTTTTTTGAGTCTGAATCCAATCACCAGAACTATTCAACCCACAATTTTACCCACAATTCAACTTGAATAGTTTGAATAATTCAAAGAGTAAAAACACAGTAAAGCTTTGAAGGCAGAGGTGAGTTGCTAACGTTGTTGTGGAAGTTACTTAAAATGTGTGTTCGATTGAAATTATGAATTAATTCTTTGAAAACGTACAAAAACCATGTCTGAAATCAACTCTTAGATTCCTTTGAAAGAGCTCTGAGTTCATCTCATTTCAGTCATTATATTACCCCTAAAAGTGAGTGGAAGCTGCTCTATCATCTGGATGTTATCACTTCTTCTGATTTATGAACTAATGATGATGATCAGAGACAGAGATAAACGACCAACATGCAGACAGGGAAGCGAACGTCAGTCACTGTCAGTTACTCATTTTACAATCACTTCTGAACACTGTACTGACAGTCGAGGTGTTAGAGCATTTTGGTGGCAACTACTTTTTTCAAAGCGTTATATCTAAAAATCATCCAGTCTAGTGAACAACGGTGAATATGATGAGCAAAATCACAAAGTCATCTCCATATTCTGGGGTTGATTCCTGCAGCACTCTATGACTCTATAAAGTAAACCTGTATGAGATAAAATGAGAGGAAATCCAGTGAATCTCAGAGCTCCACGGTTTTCCTGACAGCCCTATAAATTACTGGGGATGTATTAAAGAGAAACCGAGTCAAGACCAAGACCTGAAACCGGTCTCGAGTTCAACAGCACTCCAAATTAGCAACTTGGAAACGTACTTCTGGCTGCGTTCAGTGTTTGTGGACAGTGTGGTTCATGCTCACTGTTCCCTGTGGACCTGAAGCGAGTGCGGTCAGTAAAACAGGTGGGCGCGTTTCATCGAAGGCGGGAAGTGAAGTGGTTCTGGTAGCATTAGCAGGGCAAGAGAGAGGTGGGATTTCCTGGAGAACAGTGGGATCAGACTTAAATCACGGACTCCTCACTTCTATGAAGAATCTGCCACGTTACAGTAACACCGGGTGCAATATGTGGGATTTTTGATATTTCTGCTGCTTTCATATAGGCTGTACCACTTCATACAGTTCAGATTGCACATGAGAATATGGTAATCCTGCCACTTTCACTGTGGGATACAGTCCTGTGTTTAAAAGTTGCATACACTGTCAGATTTGGATGTCATAAACATGGAACTAAAGCTCATGAAATCTCAATTTGCAAGAATAAGTTTTTCCTGTATGACTTTTAGGAAAAAAACATACATAGCAAATAAACAGTGGATGAAATTGCTTTTGTTGCATCTGCAGCATAAAAACTCAGCATAGAAGTGAATGAAGACATAATGCAATTATATCTCTACTTGGTAATCTGCTAGTTGTTGTTGTGGTGAAGCACTGCTGGATTCCTATTGACTGTTAGCAGCTGTAGCCTGGAGAAGGAGTCAAATTTCTGACATGCTCAAAGAATAATCTGATCATAATCTTAAATTGGCTTAAACTTTGGCGCGTAACTTTGACAATAGCTGCCTGCAAACCCTTCACACTGTATGACATAAGACTGAAGATTTCAGCCTACGGCTGAAGATATTTCCACAATTAGCCGTCTTCAGTCTGGAACGATCAGAATCACTCGGAGTAAAGCCTCATTAAGACCAGGACAGGTGACAAAATGAAGAGCAACAGTTGGCGAGCAGCGGTTTTATACTAACATGTGACCTGATAAAGAAAGTATTCAGCCTCATGTCTGTGTTTACATGAGAAAACATGATTCTTTGGCAGCTCAGTGGAGTAGTGGTTAAACTCTGTCCTCATGGTGTGAGTCTGAGTTGGATGTTCCTCCTGAAGTGTTTTATCAGTTTTAAACCCTGTTTACTCGATAACGATGTGCTGGAAAGCCACAATTTAATTGACTTGAATTTAACAGAAACTATTTTCTCATAAATTCACAAATGAAAGTAATTTAGGGCCAGCTGAGGAAACGTCCCTCTGTACGTCGTGCATTCGACAATTAGCACAACTATTCAGAATTTTTTCACCTAGATCAGCTTGTTTACTTGCAAATCTTTAGTAGTAGATCAGGAGTCAAAAACAACTTGAAATGTAAGTCTTTGGACTTGGAGGAAACTGGACGAAAGACCAAAAGGCTCAAACCAGATTTAAACCTGTAATCTTCTGGGCGTGAGCCAACAGTGCAAACCGCTACAACATCCGCCTGCAGTACTTGTTTGTATGGGCTCTGCACCTTTAAATTGGATTAAGCCTGATGGGAATGGGATCAACCATCTTCAGCAGAAATACACAAACTGCACCGGGCGTTAGCATCCGAGGTGTCCTGATGAGAATCTGTGGAACATAATCCAAACCCAGAACAGTGATGAGACCTCAGACCACAGCAGGAGCATCTGTACAATTAAATACAGTTTCCATTTCCCAGTAATACAAAAGAAGAAAAAATACAGTGATGCGACAAAACATGGAGAAAGACGACAGAAACACACAGTAGTTTACAAAAAAAGAAAAAAAAAACAGTGCATATGGACAGTATGGTACAGCAGTTCTCGTTTCCGACTCCAGTTCCAGGAAGCTGAGGAGTGTGAGGATGACGGCAGACTTCAGCCTTCAGCTCCGCTCCTGTGGGACTCCTGATGTATTTACATATTAACCAAGCGGGAGAAGGAAAAAAAAAAAAAACATTCGCTCGAGGCAACGTTGTTCAAATTCACCATTTCTGATTCAGCAAAGCAAAATAAAAAAAGGTTAAAATCACAAATGTGTTTTTTTTTTTTTTTCCTATCCGCCTCAGGTTATTTAACTTCCTTTCATTGCACTTGTCTGGTGATTCTCAGATGAAGCGTCTCTCTTCATCCTCCTATTGTCTTTGATTCAGTTTGATCCCTTTTTAACTTTTTTCCCATAAAAATGGCTTCAACTCTCCTTTACTGCTCTGTGCAAGTCAACTTAATCATGTCTGTCAATATTGAATGGTGTTTTTTTTTTTTAACACAATTTTCTGACTCAACTTTGATGTTTGAGTTTTTTCGACTTCTGATCAGAAATGTAAAAATAATTAAACAATAGATCTTCTTTATCATTCAAAACTACACAGAAATTCTTTTAAATGAAGGGTATCAAATCACAAAAGTGAACGAAATTCATGTTACTGTGTCAGAATCAAGTCCATTAAATGGTTAAAACAAATGAATTTTCTCCCATTTGAACAGAGATGGAGTTGCAGCATTTTCAAAACCTTGGGAACTGTATTCAGAAAGTTGGATTTTCGGGCGGCTCTGAGCTTCGTTGTGTGAACAGACACCCAAAACGCAGCAAAATCTGTGTTACTGAAACCTGTCAGGCACGGCGGGGAAGTGTTTTGTAAGCGTGTGCAGCTTTTGTCGTGAGGAGCCAGAGATGAAATTCATACTGAATAAATACATTCTGTCCAACATCTTTTTGTTTTCTTTGCTGAATCAGAAGCGGTGGCTTTTGTCGACAGAGTTTTTTGTGATTGTCCTCCATTTAACTCCTCAGTGCATCACTTTCCTCGTTTCTCTGCAGCTCTCAGGAGTCCGCGTCAGTAGTTTTCCAGTCGGATCGTCCGTTGCGTCCGGCTGCGAGGTGGATGGGCGGGCGGTCCTCAGATCAGCCTCTCCTCGGGGGGCACTTTGAGGACGCTGCCCATCTCCAGCCGGGCGCCGGCCACTTCCTGCGAGCTGGGGCTGTACGTGCCCTCCGACTGCCGCTTCTTCCGACACGTCATGATGAGGAAGAAGACGGTGAGGATGGCGAGCAGCACGCACAGCGTGGTCAGAGGGATGGTCACCGCCAGCCACGGCACCAGCTCCTTGTGCTCGCCTTTCTGCAGGACACACAGGGAAACGGGACATTTTTAATCTGAAACACACTGACGGAGCTGATTTAATCCCTTCGATGTTTAGATCCATGTGAGGATAAATCTGACACAGGAGCTGAATAAAACAAAAAAAATCTCATGATTAGGAAGAATACAGTGGTTTTAAACACAGTGGAAGAATACAGTGGTTTGAAACAGCTAAAAAGCTAAAAAAAAAAAAAAAAAAAAAAAAAAAGCACAAGTAGCCAAGATGGATGAATGTAAATGAAAAAGAAGAAGAAAATCATCTAAAAAAAAAAAAGCTGTAAAATCTTAAAAATGTCACAAAGTACAGTATATCTGAATTGCAGCTCAATGAATGTAACCCATAGCCATTTTCTTTTTAGATCATTTTTCTTCATTTCAGATAATTAACACGTTTTGTGCCTCCAGACAAAATTTTATTTGTTAGAAAATTGTGAAAACTCCTCTGTTGGTCAGGAAGATTGCAGATCCCTGCTTTACACTAACAACTCTTAATGACCAGTGGACTGCCAGGACTGTATTTCCACTTAATCTTCATTCACACGAGTGAAGACACGGCTGTACACCTCTACATGGGATTAAAATAACGATAACGCTATTCATTATGAACTGCACTTGAAAAGCACAACGCTGTGGCATCAGACAGGAGGAATCAAAACCAGAACCTGACTCCAGGAGGTCAGAATCTCTTGGAGGTGAAAATAAGTGTGTGTTCCTCACTTACGTTGCTCTCGCACAGTGTGCCGCTGTAGCCCGGCGCACACTCACACTGGAAGTGGTTGAGTCTGTCCAGACAGGTGGCGCCGTGGAGACACGGACTGGACTCACACTCGTCTATCTCTGCCTCACACCTGAAACACATCGGCAGTGGTTACACACACACACACACACACACACACACACACACACACACACACTCACCTGGCTCCAGTGTAACCCGGCTTGCAGGTGCAGTTGCCTCCAGAGTCGCCTCCGATACACACTCCTCCGTTCAGACACTCTGTGCGTGCGTCACATGCCACCGGAGGAAAACGCCACCTAGTGGACAAACACACACTTGTTCTCAGGCATAGTGGTCACAACGGGTCCCCGAACCACCGATTTCACTCCAAAAATTTTAAACGCGTTGCTTTCACAGGTGAGAGGCAGAGGAGGGTCCATTCAGTCATACTGAAACTTAGAAATCGCAGTGGAGGACATTTTAAATCTGCGTGTTGATTTACAAAACTTGCCCATCAAAGATTTAAAAATCTAACACACAACCTGCATATTGACACAGTTGATATTGATATTTATATAAATGCTGAAACTTCTTTGAAAAGTACATACTAGATTACTATTCAATGCCTTTCGCAGTCTGGTCCAGTTGAGGCCACATTCGGCGTCATGTGGCCCCTGAAAGTTCAGCTCGCCACCGTGGAGGTATGAGAAGCTGGGTACTCACTGGCAGCGTTTTCCAACGTAGCCTGCAGGACAGGAACAAGTGTGAGTTCCCACCGTCTCCACACACTCCCCTCCGTTGACGCAGGCGAACTCCAGGCAGTTATCCACCTCCTCCCCGCAGTCCTTCCCTTGGTACCCAGGCTCGCAGGAGCACTCGTAGTCGGCCAGCAGGTCTTTGCAGGTCCCGTAGAGGCAGGGAGCGGCGGCGCACTCGTTTATCTCCGCCTGGCACAGCTCCCCCTCCCACCCGGGGCTGCAGCTGCAGTTAAACTCATTGAACTGGTCCTGACACACGCCCTGGTTCAGGCAGGGCTGGGAGTCGCAGATCGGAGCGCCCTGGCACCCCACGATGGGCTCGTGCCCGCCCAGTCTGGAGAAGCGGCTGGTCTGGGGGGCGTCCGGCACGCCGACGAGCGGCAGGTAGACTCCACCCACCCTCACCTCGCCCAGACACCCGGTGTACTTCTCCGCCAGCCGCACTTCGCTGTCGTTCAGGAAGTTGAGGTTGCCGTTGACCCCGAAGCTGCCGCCGGCTCTCTGCCCGTCCACAGTGAGGCGCCAGCGGGACTCCGGCTTGCTGGGGTCCACCATGCTGAGCTGGATGTGGTGCCACGCCCCGTCAGCCACGGTCCTGTCGCTGGTGAAGGCCAGCAGCTCCAGGCCCTCGCCGCTGTTCAGCTTGACCAGCAGGCTGGAGTTGAGCAGACCCAAACAGAAGACTTCGGCGCCGCCGCCGCCGGCCCGGAGCAACGTCCCCTCCTCGTCCCGCGTCCGCAGCTCCATGGTGATGTTGGTGACGGAGCTCAGCAGCGAGCCGTTGGCCGCATACTGCAGAGCGTTGTCCTGGAAGATGGCCTCGGTCAAACCTGCAGGAGGACGAGAACACATCAGCTCATTTACAGCTCAAACAGGGGTTTTTCTGCTGAATGAAGGATTCATGAATGGTGCCAAACTTCGTACACGATGGCCAGATTGGGGCTGCGCCTTCCTCCAGGATACTTTGAGAAAGAAATCAGTCGAGATGAGAGGACAAACCATGAACCTTGGGATAAGATTACGACTCAAGATCCAGCTTCTGAGTCTCAGTACAACTTAGGAGTGATTCTCAACTGTAAAACTACCAATTCTCAGGAGAGTATGAAGGAGAAGTCATGACACCAGAGGAAAACTGTGTTGCTAGTGTCCATCTACTCCAAATGAACAGCAACAATCTTCAGCCTGGCATGCTAATTACTTCATTTTCCAAACGTTGCCATAAAAAAAAAAAAAACTTTTCTGAAACAGAAACAATGCAGTTTTACTTACAGTTTTTCACGATTTTTAACACACGTTTCTCAATACAATAACGGCTTTCTCAATACTGCACACACAAAACTGAAAAGTACACACACAAAATACTAAACCTGACACTCCCTTTGCAAGAACACTCTTGCCATCAAATCTCTACATTGTGTTCACAAAATGGAACTCCTGTTTTCATCTGGTACACACAGTCGTATGACACATACCATTCATTGAGCACACACAAGTAAGCTTTTGCTGCACACTACCGAGCATTTACAGCACATTGTAGTGAAAAACTAAAAACACTACTGTAAAATGGAACACACCATATGAATGACAGTGACTCTGGAAAATAAGATGTTTCTCTTTTCGTAAAAATGACTCAATGTAGCCTACTTTTTCATTAAAAAAAAATTAAAACTTAAAACAGCACACAAATATGCAGCCAAAAATGTTTTATTTTTGGACATAGTTGAGGAATCATCATGATCAAGCATCATCATGCTTTTGGTTTCTGTCAGGCCAGAGGGCCTCGTCCACATCACAGGCCATGTTCTCCCTTTGGAGACGTCTCTGGAAGAACCGCCTTGAGTGCTGCATGAATCCCTGAATGGACTCGAGGCTGACGTCCCCACAGGCTCCTTCCATGGCCTGGACCAGTGGGACCTGGTCTGGGGGTTTCACTCACACACCTTCCACCTCCAAGCAGAGAAGAACTCCTCTATGGGGTTGAGGAATGGAGAGTAATGTGGGAGGAATAACAGCGTAAAGTGTGGCTGGTCCTGGAACCACTGGCGTACAAGCAGAGCCCGGTGGAAACGCACACTGTCCCAGAGGACAACATCAGTCATTCTTTGAGGATCATCAGTGTGATCTGGTGGAGCAAGTTGTTTGTGGAGGTTTTCAAGGAAGGCCAGCAGCAAGTCTGTGTTATCGGCACCAAGGTGTACATGGCGGTGCAGGACACCATGGTGATTTATTGCTACACACACGGACGCCAACAATGGCCCGCTGGCCCCCCCTGCACCTCCTCTTGACCAGATTACAGTAAACCCAGCCTCATCTATAAGAATAATGGTAACCCTTTACTTGAAGCACCTCTGTGTAACACATTATAAGTACATTATGGCACTGTATAACTATAGTTATAAACACTCATAAATGATCAACATGCTTTATAACATCAGGACCTGACCCTAAACATAATCTTATGCTGTATAGTTGGTTATAAAGCATTGTGATCATTTATGAGTGTTTGTAATGTGTTATACAGGGTGCTTCAAGTAAAGCGTTACCAAAAAAATATATTCATATAGTTCATTCACCATATCAAGCTCCTGGATTCGCTGAAACAACAGAGACAATGCAAGTTACTGTATGGACAGAGAGGTCAAAAGACACTGTAGAAAAGGAAAAAAAAATGTGTTACTGTACATCAGAGGTAGGCTACAATACCTGTATGTCAGTGCTGTACTGTACTGTATGGGACTTACAGGCACAAACTGGAGCCGTAGCTCCTTCACCTGGTCTGTGTTTCTTTTGAACGGGACCCTGTAGACCTGCTTCATAGCTAATGAGTTCCTGTTGAGGACATGGTCCAGTGTAGACCACGGTCTTGGGATAGGACGGGAGCTACAGAGGCATACACCTGTGGCGCGGGGGGATCGGGGCCATCCATCATCCATTACGGGGGGCAGTGCGTCCACTCGCGGGCCCCGGGGGGTGTGTGCTTGAGTGTGTTGGAATCCAGTCGCGGGCCGGATTGGACAGTTTGGCGGGCCGGATTTGGCCCACGGGCCACCAGTTTCCGACCCCTGGTATACAGTGTACTGACCTGAATTTGTTGAGTTTTGAACACTTGTGTGTTGTAGGTTGATACCATTGAGATGTCACATGAGAAGTGTGTGTAGCAACAGAACATTGTTTGTAGTGTTTTGACAACAAGTTAATGTGCAACTTACTGCAGAGTGTATTGTTGGTTGAAGCTTTGAGCTTTTACATGAGAGGTGTGTGTCCAACACCTGAACATTGGGTATAGTGTTTAGACCACAAGGTGATGTCAGACTGGTGTCAGAGTGTAAAGAAGGAAAGTCAGAGTCTAGCGGAGTCATAAGGGAGTGTGAAGTAGTGACAATTCGAGTCCAGCGAAAGGTACGTGAAGTTAGGGTTGTGCAAATTGTGCCAAAGTTTAGATTTTTGTGTGTTAACTATTGTGAAGAACTGTAAAACGTTGTGGTGTAAACAGGGCTTGAATTGCAATTTAGCACGATCCATGCATATCTTAGTGAATTCATGGCCCTTGTTAATTTTGTATCTGTTGATAAGTAGTATTTATTATTGATCTCAGTGGTTGGTCATAGTTTCTCCCTGTCATTGCCTGAGTAAGTGTACCTCATAAAACACTCTGTGAGTGTGTGCAGTAATCTGAGTACTCCTCTCGAGGTTGTGGAGTTTCTTCCCTCTCTCGCTGTGGTTGTTTTGTTTTGACGGTTTACTGCTCAATGATCCTGCACAAACTTTTCAAGTCTGTAAGTCTTATTAAGAAATTAGAGGCTAAACAAACTAACCTGACCCGACTCGCCCTGCCCCGCCCCGCCGGGTGAAGAGAGGGATTTACTCACACTCATAACCGTCCTGCAGATCCACGCAGCGCACGCCTTTGAAGCACGGCTTGTCCACGCACCACAGCCGCGTCTCGCACAGCCGGCCAGAGTAGTTGACGGGACAGTCGCACCTGAAGTCGTTCCAGGTGACCCGGCAGCGCCCGGCGTTGAGGCAGGGCTCATCCTGCACACAGACACACACACACAGATGGGTGGATTAGATGCAGGCTGGTGAAATCTGTCACCTGGAGCGACGGCAGAGAGGATTGAGTGTAAAGATTCACTCGCAGGGTCGAGCTAAGACGAGGTTAACAGCACAAGCCTTACAATCCAAACACTGCTAGAGATCTACAACAGAGTGAAAACTGATAAATGGGCTGATTCAATACAGAGTTCAGTGGATCAGCTCCCATCATCAATATTTCCGTTCATGGTTTCTATTATATAGAGGTAATTTTAACTTTTTGTCATATATTAATCAAAGAAAAACAACCCATGCATCTTTTATATGACTTCATCTCACTCAGCAGTCCATACATTCACACAGTTACATTTACACATAGGCTACAGACACATTCACACAGTCACATTCACATTCACACAGTCACAGTCACACGCAGTCATATTTGCCTTTTCGAAAAGTTTTTCAAAACTGTGTGCTTTCAATGACTCCAAGCACTACTAATAAAATGCAATGAAATTTCTCCATTTTCACTAGAAAAAGAGGCCTTACTCTCAGTGTGTTCCAGTCATGATTGCAGAAACCCTGGATATATTCTGAAGTATTGAATAAACTCCGTTCAGGTACAAATGTATTGTGCAAATCTTTAGAACATTGGCAAATCTGTTAGGAATTTTCTTTAAAGTGATTTATAATTGGGAAAATGTTTTGTAGCCATGCAGAGGACAGATTAATCAGTTGTTATGGAAACACGCAGTTGATGATTGGGTGGCCGGCAAAAATACAGACTTAAGCTCCTGTCTTACCTTGCAGGTGTCGTCGCTGTGACATCCTGACAGGACGTTTTCCTCCACGGTGGCCTGGTAGACCTCCGTCCCCTCATGCCGGTCCTCTGTGGTGAGCAGCCTGTGGTCCAGACGGAGGTCCTGCAGGCAGCCCTTGAAGTTCCCGCCCCAGGCGTTGGCGTTCTTGTCCCCAGGTAGCCCCCCGACGTAAACCACGTCCCCCTCCTCCACGCTCACGTTCCCCAGCGCGCGCTGGTTCCCCGCTTTGGGGAAGACCACGTGTCCGTAGCGCACCTTCACGACCACCAGGTTGTTGTTGCCGTCGGTGACCCACCTGGCCTCGGACAGCAGCGTGGTGTGGGGGCTGTAGATGGCCACCGTGCCCTCCTTCAGGTAGATGGTCAGGTAGGCCTTCCCTTCTCGCCGGAACTGCAGCAGCAGGCCGTTGTGTTTGAGGGAGCGCATGAGGAAGGACACGGTGAAGTTGTCTCCGTGGGTCTGAGAGATGTTGAAGGCGGAGTAGCTGGTGGTGTTCTCGTGGCCGAACGTCCAGGATGGAAATTCTGTGGTGGTAGGTGGAGAAAGTTCTGGATTATCTGTAACCTGCAGCTGTGGAGCCACATGTGGCTCTTTAGACCCTCTAAAGCATCGCAAAATTACATTCAGTTATGGTTTGAATGTGAAATTATCCACAATCTGCTGCAATTGAGTAAGAGAATGGTTCCATATTCTGTCAGATAAAATATCCATGGATTCACTGTGGCAATGGGAAATAATTTGGATATTAAGACTCAGTTACATCTTTACTTCTGATCCTTTATTAACATCAATTTCAAGGTTGATTTTCCTTGCATATTTTTTTCTTTGTGTTTAAATTGGTCATGTAGAGCATCTTCCTCTCACTAGACCACATTGTTTTCATTGACAGTATAAAGAGATGAGGATAGTACCTTTTTCACAGTGCTCGCCGTAGTACGGCCGGTGGCACTGACAGCTGGCTCGGACCCACATGTCCACGCACTGTCCGCGCTGCATGCACGGGTCTTCCTGACACCAGTCGTGTTTGGTGCATCCCAGCTCCAGGCCTTTGTTCTCCTCCCTCAGCAGGTCCTGAGGCAGGAGCAGCTTGTGGTCCACCATCAGGTCCTCCATGCAGCCAATGAAGCCCCTCCCACTGGACGACCTGGCCAGGTACTCCTGCGGTGCTCCTCCTACGTACAGCTGCTGGAAGGAGCTGGGCTGGAGGAACATCAGGTGGTTGTAGCCCTCGTTCTTCACCTGACATCCCGCCTCGCAGCCGGGCCCCGTCACCGTCAGAAGCAGCCTCTCGTCCATGCTCACGGTGACTTGATGCCACTCTCCGTCGTTGAGCGGACCGGGGTAGACCGCCTGTAGAGTCTTCCCAGACTTCACCCTGGCCTGGACGCCGCCTCCCACCAGCTCCAGGGAGAAGAAGCGGTCGGTGGTGCCGCGGTGGAACAGCAGCATGTCGGGCAACGTGCTCCTGAAGCGCAGCTGCATGTGGAGCCCGTGGTCGTCGCTCTGCCGCTTGGTTCTGTTCTTTGACACGGGCAGCAGCATGTGGACAAAGCCCTCGGAGCCAAAGGAGAAGGTGGTGGAGGTGTTGCAGCGATCGCCGGTCCAGCCCGCCGGGCACTGGCAGACGTAGCTGTGCCTGCCCTCGGCGGTCAGGACCGGAACGCAGCCCGCCCCGTGCTGACACTGGTGACGCCGGCAGCCTACGAGGACCACGTCACAGTCCCGCCCCCCCCACGGCTCCTGGCCGGGATCCGGCGCCGGGCAGTGACACTGATAGGAGTTGGCAGCGTCTTCGCACGTGGCGCCATTCTGACAGGGATCGCTGTCACACTCGTTGACGTCCACCTCACAGTGAACGCCTGCAAGAAGAGAAACCAACGTTTAGGACTGCAAAGCACGAAAGCAACGCATGCATGAATATATCTAATTAACTAGGTGGAAAGGTCAAAGAACAACAAATCCTCCAATGACATGCAGGTCTGAGCATGCACTCATCAACACGCAGGAGTTTTCCTGCAGATCTCAGGAGGAAATGGCCTGAGGAAATGAGTATTAACTGATTAGCTGTCAATTAGCTTTGCATTATGAGGAATTGTCATCATTTAAATAGCGGATCTTTGAAATACAGCAACACACACATTCAGATAGATTACAGGCCAGAGAGTCCACTTGCAGGTCAGAGCCGCCTCATCAAACCGCATTCAACATTAAGCCCTGGCAGCAGCAGTCAGCTCGCATTAACATAGTCCTTCAGAAAACTCTACACCCGAGGAAAGCTGCTCATCCAGCCGGTGCCAAGGCTCCACCCTCACACACCGCCAAGCAACTTTCTTCTGCAGCAATGTAGCGTGAAAAAAAAGTGCTGTACCAGACTGTACCTGTCAACCACCAGGGCTGGCAGCAGCAGCAGCACAGCAGCAGCAGCGGCGGCAGCCTGCGTCCCCCCATGATCCTCTCCACTGCTCAACGACACGAGTGACACCAGCGGGTCCTCTCTCTATCGCTTACACAGCACTAGTCCCTGCACTCCTCCGCTCTGTACCAGGCAGACAGGCAGGAGTGATTACAAGGCAGCCCTGCCCACCTCTTCTCTCTTCCTCCCTCTTTCTCTCCCTCCTCCATCACCCCCTCCACTCCGCCCTCAGAGCGGTAAGCCTCCAGCCTCCAGCTGGCCCCTGTCAGTGTTTGACATGAGGAATGCGCCAGCCGCTGCAGTCCCTCCCTGGTCGGAGCTGCAGGAAGGAGCCAGCAGGAGGTGCTGCAGGTTCAAGGCCTGAGGTGAGCCGGACGGACAACCACCAACCACCAGAAGCAAGGGTTTGATCCTTTCGTTTCTCAAAATTCAGCCAGCACATTAGACAATTAACTAAATAAGGCCACTGTGGTCTGGACATTGAAGGATTTCTGAGCAAACCACATTCAGAGAAACATGTTTATATGCTGAAGTTTTGAGTGCTCACAGATCTCATTATAAAATGTGTTTGATTTCCATCCACAGTCCTCACCAACAATAAGAGGGTGGAGCACATCACGCCTGAGCTTCAATCTCTGCACAGACAGCCTATATGTCACAGGAAACAGTCCAAGACTTCCTGTCTGTTAATCTTTGAATGGTCTTGAAGAATATGAAACATCCAGACCCCCGAGGTCTCTAGGAAAAGGGTTACTGAGGACACAGCAAGGTTTTCAGGTAAATATGGAAAACTTTCGGAGCACTTCGGTTGTTCATTTACACAAAAACGCTGCTCAGATCCTCTGGTGTTATACGAGATCCCGGTAAGTGGGAGTAAGATATAAATATATTTCTTTCAATGAAATTCAAAAATATATCCGTAAATATTAGTGCTGTCAGTTTTAATCACATTGATCGCAATTTAATTGCATTGATCGCAATTAATCGTGATTAATTCATGGAGAACTGTCAACAATTAACTTTTTTAAAGTTGAGATTAATTGCAATGAAGAATCTAATCCTCATAAATCAGTCCCAATGTCAGGAAAAAACACTATTATCCTCTAGTTCTTTTCTTTGACCCAATTGGCAGACCTCAATGGATTAATTGCGATTAAAATTGACAGCACTATTAAATATGCAAAATTATCAAAATAGCATAAAATAGTACAACACTTAGAATAAAAAGATACTTTGTAAAAAGTTTGAGAACCTCTGATATAGAATGTTTGACATTCAGATGGAGTACAGGAAAGAAGTATTTTAATATCTGTGAATAGCTTTGGGAAAAAGTAGAGTTTTTACATTCAAAATTCTTTATAACCTCCTATTTCAAACATTGTCCACAACAAGTGACTAAACTGAGGGACATACATTTCCTCCATGCACATTGTTCACCTCGTTTAAACATCTTCCTGTCAGCAGGTCGTGAGCGAGGTCCACCCCTCCTGGATTAGCTGCGACCACCTCGTGCACACGAGCCACACTGACTTAATGAGATCATATTTTGGAGCCATATGGAGTTTCCTGTTTCTGCTCCCGCTGCAGCGCACGGACATGTTCATACGAGGACCCTTGTTTTGCTCACACTCTTTCGTGCAACTTTTTTTTTTTTTTATCAGGCTTTTAATTAGGCTCCTAAGCAGCTTTCCTGTAATCTCTCCCACCCCCTGACAAATTTCTTAGGAGACCCCACGTTTAATACCCAAGATGAACGGCTGACATATGGCAGCTTGTATTGGCTTTGTTATTTTCCGCGATGCTCCTCCGTACCATATGCCCCTCTGCTCGCTGTACATCCTCGGCTCGGCTGCGGCTTCAGCGCACCTCACGCTCACAACACCGTTAGAAAATTAGCCTCTCATCGCCTTGATGGGAGCTTTTGGCCAAATTCCTCACTTCTAAGTCCAGATTTCGATGTCTCAAGGTCAGCTTTTTGCTGCGGCTCCTCCTGTTTTGACTGATGCAGTGACAAATCTCCTCTAATGAGGAATTAATACCTTGGCTGGCCATGAGGAATGATCAGCAGGAGGAGGATTAGGCCTGTATTGTTTGGCTCTCGACACATAAACAGAAGCACATGTGATTAAAACCAATGACAAACCTCAACAAGAAGTACAGTGTAAACTGCAGAGGGAAAACCAACTGTTTATCCTGGCATCGAGAGGCAGAATCATGAGTCTTTTTTTTTTTTCATTAATTATTATCTAAGGTTTGCCAAACATGTTTAGGTGAGGAAATATAGTAGTACTTGGGAAATCTGCCTTCAAATTTACATTAGTTTGACTTTATTTTCGGTTTTCATATTTTTAATCATTGAACTGCTAAAAAGAAAATCACCAGAATTTGATTTATTTGGCTAAAATGTGTCAGTTTGTTCACGTTTTATTAGAAGTTATTCCTATAGCCTGTCAAATAATATACAATAATAGCAATCAATATCCAGAAATATGAACTATCATGTCAGATATGCTGAAATCGCATCCATTCCAGCGACACACCACATCACTGTTCCTGGAGCCCAGCCGATGGCCTAAAAAAAAGTCTGTTCCCCACTTCTCATCCTTAATTTACCAAGTGAATAAAGTCTTTGGGGTCTTTGAGGTCTTCATGCTTTCCATTTTATCGCTTAACCTTGAAGCAGTGAGAAAGTCAGTCTGATTCAGTGAAGACTCCTTAAAATAGCGCCGTCAGCTTTCTGTCCGCTCGAATGTCTCTCAGTGATGTCGAGTACGAGTGACGTTCTCTCTGCTCATGTGTTCAGATACGGTCAGCCAATATTATCAATAACTCAGGCTCTAGTTGCACAATGAGAAAACGCATCTTTTTGCATTTGTGTTTCAGAAAAGTTGCATGCTTGCATGGCAGTGGTTTGAAAACGTCCATTTACACAGAAAAGGCAGAAATGCTTTAATGCAGTCAGCATGCTGGGATTGAGGTTCAGCTGCTGGGTTTTTTTTTTTTTTGTAATGAAACCTCACACACATGCATGAAGAGGAAAAAAATGTGCAAAAAACAAAAACAATGGAGAGAACAAGGACATTTGTATGGAAAGACCACCACTGGCGATGATCAACTCTAAAACTATCATCTGCAGGAGAATCTGGACTGGGAGTCAAGACACTCTGGAGGAAAACATTGTTCTTATTTTCCATCCACTGAGGATGTACAGAAGAACTATTCACTACGCAGTAGCAGCACTTCAGAAAAGATCCATCTCCAGCGTTTCCTGGAACATGGACTTAGTCACTTTCAAAAGTTTGCCTTTTTCAGTGGCTCAAATACTGTAAACAGACCCCCAAAATGCAGAGAAAGTTTTCCTTTTTCATTTGGAAGCAGCCTCAGCTGTGCAAGTTTCTGGACCACAGACCTGGGAATGGACTGTGAGGAGGCACCTGAAGTAGAGGGTGTTTTCCTCTGGGATCAGAGGTTCTTCCTACCTGTGAAGCCATCTGGACACAAACATCGGTAAGAGTTGATCAGGTCCTGACAGCTTCCTCCATGCCGGCACGGAGCAGACATGCACTCGTCCACGTTGACGGAGCAGTTATCTCCTGCGAGAGGAAAACGGCAATGACACCCCGATCTGTGATAAAATCATTCAGGGTGATTCCAGGAACTTTCAGATGCTTACCGGTGAATCCAGGCACGCAGTGGCAGATGAAGCCAGAAGCCTCCTCATAGCTGAAGTTCGGGATTTTGGAACGTTGTACACATTCACCGTTGTTCTCACAGGGATTCTGCTCACACTCGTCGATGTCCGCCTCGCAGTTCTGCCCCTCATAACCTGAACACACACACACACACACCACTTCATGGCACTCTGGAGGCCGCCATTGTTGCTACTGTTCATCTACTCGCGTATGTGCGGCACTATACTCTACAGCCCTGGCGCGTATCAGCATCGTTTCAGAAAGGTTGCGTTTTCCTCTGTCTCCATGGAGACAGAGTCAGGGTATACCTGGCCAGCAGAGGCACTCGTACTTGTTGATCCCCTCCAAACATGTGGCTCCATGCTGGCAGGGGTCGGAGGCACATTCGGGGATATCCTCCTCACAGCGGTCTCCTACGAACCCCGTCCCCTCACAGTCACACTCGAAGCTACGAAGAGGCAGAGACACAGATGAGGCTTTCAATCAGCTGGAAATGTCAAGGAGACGTTCGACTTTCTGTGTGTGGAGCGGCTATCCTCATGTTCAGGGGGTAGGTTACATCTCACTGCTGTTCCAATCAGAGCGGCTGCTGCACCGGGTATTCACAGCACCTCCGAGACGTCCTGTGACTCATCAGCACGACCAGCGCTAAGTGGATTAATTCTTATCCTTGGTCAACTTTAATGTCTGCCCTGCAGACGTGCAGCTGGATGGCACGAGGCTCAGCAGGAGACAGACGTAAACAAGGACACGCTGATTACTGCGATGAAGGCAGCACGCTGCTCGCCGTGCTAGCTGTTATCCCGAGCTCCTGATTAATCCTGAATTTACTCGGCCTTCTTCACAGCAACATGAAAGATTTACAACTGTAGGTAAATCAGCATTATGGGTTTTCAATAAGTTGTAAATAACATAATCAGGCGTGACGTTACCCTGACCGTGGTCTGACGTGATTTTTTTTAAAGTTTATTTGACTGAACTGTATGTTTATCATGGGCACAGCGCCCTATTAATCCTAGAAACTGAAAGGAAACATTTGCATTAGCCGGCATCCGCAGTGGCTGTGATTAGCATTAGCATGCCATAAAATAGCCTTTGATTTTCTAAGCGCAGCCTCCGTGTTTGTAGTTTCTCTCACCTGGTTTGTTGCTGTTGATTTTAGTCATTTGTTCATAATGTATTTCTACTGAGAGAAGCTGACATTGCTATAACTTCTGTATCATCCAATTTATACACCATCTTTTTCTTGCTAATACCCAGGTTACAAACCATCTTCTGCCCACTATGAGAACACAATCAGGGTGAACAATTAAAAAAAAATTCCAAGCAGTGACTGACTGTTGTCATTGTAATCAGTTATTCGCTTTTTGATAATATCACTATGAAGCATATCACTGTTTTCCATGGATGTTTTTGTAATTATTAACTTGAATAAATAGAACTATGTGATCCGGTTTTATGAAAAAGTTGACCTTTAGTGCATACTTATTTTGCCTGAAGCCATTTTCTTTTAGGGTTTTAGGAGATACTCTAATCACTATTCAGAAACTGGAGTAAGGTTGATGTATTTTCACAGTTTAATTGTGTGTATACTTTTAAAACTCTATGTTGATGAAACAAACACCTATTATGTTGGCTAAATTTTCTTTTGAAGGCAAAAATAGCAGCTCTATACATAATAAACATAATTTGCCATAACATTTTAAATAGAAGATACAGTTGACCAGTTAACTCTTCAAGGCCCTCTCTTTTTCTCAAGAGGGTTTAATAGTGTGTAAAAATTGAAGAGCGACCAAAAACTACAGAAACTGAGTGATTTTCCTGTATTTACAAATCACTGGTTGTCCAGTCACAAGCTAGATTTACATGGACAAACACTGATGTATTGCTCATCTAGCAACCTTACAATCTCAAAATTACATTTTTTAGTCACATGGTAATGTGTGTGTGTGTGTGTGTGTGTGAGTATGTGTGTGGTCTACCTGTTGACCCTATCTATGCACCGGCCGTTGTTCAGACAGGGCATGCTGGCGCATTCGTCAATGTTGACCTCGCAGTCGCGGCCCTGGAAGCCGGCCAGACACTCACACGTGTACATGGCGACGTGGTCTCGGCAGGTGGCGCCGTTCTGACAGGGAAGCGCCTCGCACTCGTCGATCTCCACCTCGCAGTTGATCCCTGTGGGGGGAGGCAGAGCGAGTCAGGATGGCAGTGGGCCAAGGCATGAGATTGGCAACACCTCTAATTATCTTAGCACACGTTCTGTAACGGTATCGCCGAATGAGAGAGGAGCTGCCAGGAGCTGCAGACAGAAACACAGCAACGGGAACAAAACCGCTCGAAACAGAGCAGGTTCTTTTATTTTGAGAGGCATCACACACTTTGAGGACCTCGAAAAAAATCCCAAATATTTAGGAGTGGATATTTTCACAGGTAAGGTAGCATTTTTAACACATCTGAAGCAGCTTTCAGTTGAAATTAAATATTACTGAGTTTGTTTGCCTATTGTTCAAAATAAATAGATTAATGAATTAGATGCCCAAGTTCTCATGAATACAAATTTGGCCCTCTAGCAGTGACGATGTAGTTTTTGCAATCCCACAATAGATGAATACTGATTGAATAAGCTGGATTTAAAGTCATCCAGTTACTTCTACACATCATTCAGTAGCTCCAGTTCCATACACCATTAAATAATGTCTTACAATCTGGTACTCTGGCATCAAAGTTGCTATTAAGCAACCATTAAAGACCCATTGAATCTTTCTGCAGCAAAAGAACAGTCGGTGAGGACGCAGTGTGTTACCTTTAAATCCTGGAGCGCAGTCGCACTGGTAGTGGTCCACCTCGTCCAGACAGGTGCCGTTGTTCTGACAGGGTCGGGAGGCGCACTCGTTGATGTCCAGGTCGCAGTGGTAACCTTGAAATCCGGGCACACAGAAGCACTGGTAGGCGTTGACGCCGTCTTTGCAGATGGCTCCATTCTGGCAGGGCTCCGACGAGCACTCGTCCACGTTCTCCTCGCAGCTGGGGCCTTGGTACCCTGCGGCACACCAGCACCGGGGCCCCGAGTCGGGGACATCGGTGCACGTGCCGCCATTGTGGCAAGTCTGATCGGCACAAGTGGTCACGTTATCCTGGCAGTCGTCCCCTCCTGATCCGATGGGACAGTGGCAGGAATATCCGTTCATTCTGTCCACGCAGTGCGACCGAGCACCCTGGCAGGGGTTGCTCGCACACTCATCCACGTCTTGGGTGCAGTTGAGGCCGGTGAAGCCGTCCGGGCAGAGGCAGATGAAGTCCCCGGTCCCGGGCGTGCTGGTGCAGTTGGTGCAGGGTGCCATTAGGCAGGCGTCGTGCAGCTCGTCACAGTTTTTGCCCATGTACCACAGGGGTTCTTTAGGGCACAGGCACATGTACTCGCCCATGTGTTCCAGGCACGTGGCTCCATTATTGCAGGGTGAAGATAAACACTTGTCTGCTGCAGCTGTGCACAGAAAACCTGGAGCAGAAGGAAATGGACAACTTGATCATTCTGAGGGCTGCAAAAAGGTCATCCTCAAAACCAGAAGGTCAAACTGTGACTGAGCACTTCCACTGAAAGGACTTATAAGAAGTACAGAAGCACATTTATTGACAAAGACCATATCTGAAATTTGAATTAAGATGCAAACGCTTCCTAAGAGACAATATTAAACAGACATAATCAGAGAATACTTTCAAAAATTGTTCCAAAATCTTTTGATAGCACATCTTTCCCGAGCATGTCGGCAGTTTTAAAAAGGAAGTGGTTCACCTCAATGAGAGTAACAATCTAGAAATTTTAAGGCTGGTTACCTGCAGATTTCAGTAAAATAGCAGAGTTTTGTTTTCCCAAAATAATGTTTGCTTGGAGTCAAAAATAACTGATGGAACCCTGGAGCATACAAAGTCATACAGGCTGTGTACACACAGTATACATGACCCGTATGACCGTAGGTCAGCTTGTGGTCTTTGTTAATCTAACCTTCCAATTGTAAGCCTGAGGGGCTTCTTACGACCCTGACCTCTACAGTGCTTAGTATTCCAATCCGGTGATGTAGAGAAACAAGCCCCTCTTTTCCGTGGATTTAGGGCTGCAACAGATGGTGTCAAAAGTAAACTTATCACACATCCGAGGTGGCATTTGTCAGCGTTGTCAATGAAAGTTTAACTCGCTCCACAGCTCAGACTTCACAGACCATGAGGATTTAAGCAAGTTGCCTCTCTAATAGAGGCTTCCTTCATTCTCCGCAGGAGACTGGCTTAAATAAATTGATGTCAGCAACTCAGTCCATCTGTTGGACAGCTAAGCTCGCCAACTAATGACTGGGAAAATCAAAGGAGGATCACAGGCCTGACGGTGGTCCTGTTCCTGAACCCGCAGGCGACGGAGGGCCATCACAATGATGAAGGCCATGTTCAGAATACTAAACTGAACGAGAGCTTCATCAGCAGAACTGGACTGACATTAGCAATAGCGTCAATATGCTTGCAGAAGAAAGGATGAGAACAATCTGATCTCTACTTCCTCTGTAAAAGTTGGGTCCAAAGCTTCAGAGATTTGCCAGTTATCTTATTTGCAGAAGGTGTTTTTATTGCCAGGTTTCTATTAGAAAAGTAACACCAAGTTGTTCTTTTCTTCCAGGAGTAACAGACTCCAGGCTGCTGTTATCAGCTTCTTAGCGATGGAAACACCTGTACGTGGAGCGGACCACTCCTCCTCACACCTTCCTCCTCTGGAGAATCCTAACAAGCTGTTTGATTTTCACCCGCAGTCACATCTCCGTGAGCGGCTCTGAATGGAAAACATTCCGGAGAAACGTCTGCTAACGGCAACATCGCAGTAACGATGTGTTTGGATCGGCCTCTTTTCCCACTGTTTCCTCTCCGACACCCCCGGTTCCTCTCACATGCAGCTGCTATCGCCTCCTTTATCTGTTCCAACACTGAGCCTCCTCCTCCTCCTCCGCACATCTCACCTCTCCCACCACTTCCTCCCCTGCTTTCCATACCTGACAGTTCCTGAGTTGCTGTGTTGTTTGAGGGGCTTCCTCTCTTTTAATTTGAGTGTCAGTAACAATCCCAGCATGGTGTGTGGAACCAAATCTCATATTTAATGATGAGGAGTGGAAAAATCGTTTCTGTCTTCAAAAAGTAACTTTGTCTGAAGTAGTTTTCATTTGTGTTATCTTTATTCGAAACATTGCATCAGATTTGCACAAAAACAAAACATGAGACACAGAGTTTAATATCCACCAGCATTACATTGTTACTGTAATATTTTGAAAAAAACACTCAAACTGAATGTCTGCAGGCCTTTTCAGAGATAATCTGGAGTCATTTTAGGAGGGGGGGGGTCTTTGTTCTGGAGCAACTTGTACTGTACTTTCACAATACGGCCCCGTTTACACATTTTCAAATGAAAACGGAAAACTGTGTCAGTTTACATGAGTTGGAAATGCAACTTTTTGAAAGCATTCCCAAGGCGGATGCCTCTGTGTCCCTGGAAACGGGAGGAAATACAACTTTTCTGAGGCATCGCCACTGCGCATTCACGACCTTAAGAAATACGGAAATACGACCGTGGTGAATACGGCTTATTAGTTCACTAATAGGAAATTGTTAGAGAGGTCGTCTCTCAATAGGAATGTTGCAGGTTCAATAATCCACTTCCTCCTGTCCATACATTGAAGTTTCCTTGAGCAAGACTCTGAACCCATGACTGCTCCCAGAGAATGTGTGAAAGTGACTAATATTAGTCACTTTAGGAACCGTTCGAAAAGCACCTCACAGGGAGGCCGCAGATTTCTGTAACACGGGTCACTTTTCTCAATTTCTCCCAAAAGTTACAAATCAGCTGATACACTCAACACAAACTCAGCTCAGTCCTTCCTCCTCATATGAAAAGACAGTAGTTTCAGTATGCCTGGGGCCTGGAAGCAAACGACTGACCGCCGGGTGCCTCTTAGCATTTTCGGAGAGCTCCTCAAATGATGTCAAGAAGCAGAGAAAGCCAATGAGAGCAGTGGAAAAAACTGTGCAGCATGCGGCATGTCCAGAAACCGGAAGAGAAGGGATCCAGCGAGCGTAATGTGTTGGCTACCACAATGGACATTCCCATTTGTCCTTGTGTTTGAGATTAAACCATTTTTTCCCTGTTTGTGTTGAAGAAGTAACGTTTTTAGCTCGTCTGTGTCACATTTTGAACGCATTGACTCAAAAGTTCTCCAAGACACAGACAGAAATGTCAAAACTGTTCCAGCTAATTCACCTATCTAGAGGCCAACGTGGGCAAACTGAGCCTGATTTCAACACATTTGCAGCAGCAGCATTTGGAGGAAAAGATGTGAACGTTGTGCTTCAGAGTGTGTGGTCTCACTCCAGAGAGATAGTGAAGGTTCAGCATGTTTCTCCTCTGATCACACTCTAAACCGTCACGTCTATTCTAAAAGCGTCACTTCCTGTTTTCTGTCTTCTCTCCTCTGCCTCCCTTTCTTAGCTCCAACTCACACTTACACCACTTTAAACCTTTTATATCTCCTTCAAATGGCTCGTAAAACTCCAACTGTAACCAAGCAGTGTCTTCTAATCTCAGATCACTCCTCATGACAGCCAGCCATCGAACAGGAAACAACTGAAGCGTGTCAAGAATGTGTTTAGGGTCCATTCATTTAAAACAACGTGGTTCAAAATGTATTTTTAGGGTTTAAGAAAGTGAAATATGAGTCATATTTTATAAAAGCTGAGAAAAGCTTGCTTTGAGAGAAAAAATTAAAACAATAATAAATAATAAAGCAGTCTTTAAATATGTCACTTTATGGAACAAAATGTTAGTTTAAAAAGATGTCGTTTTTCTTTTTATTAGTTTGATTTTTAGCTGATCTGATATTATGCAACTGTAGTCCTCAACTTAATGTTACAGGATTTCAATTGATTTATTTAAGAATTTTTCTCCGGGATTAATAAGATTTTTCGATGACACTTTACTTGAAGCGCCCGGTATAACACATTATAAGTACATTTATAAAGCATTACAATGCCACAGTGTAGCTATAGTTATAAACACTCATAAATGATCACAAAGCCAGGACCTAACCCTAACCCTAACCCTAACCCTAACCCTATGCTGTATAGTGAGTTATAAAGCATTGTGATCATTTATGAGTGTTTATAACTACTTATAATATGTCATACCGGGTGCTTCAAGTAAAGTGTTACCGTGTGATGTTTCATCCTCCTCTTCATGTTTGACCTGTAAACCTGTTTACCTCCACTCAACCCGCCCCCGCCCCCACCCCCACCATGGATCCAGCTGAAGCGGCCACACAGGGACAGCGAGGGTCTTTTCACTCTTCACCCCTTCATCCACATCTAATCAAACCCTCACACATTCCTGAGAGCTGATAGCAGCTCCTCCCACGCACACACACACACACGCACACACACACACACACACACACACACACACACACACACACCCTCCATCCATCAGGGCAGCAGCAGACAGCTCCGGTCCGGGCTCTGACTGGTACCATCAGCTCAGCCCGACACAAACACTGAGCAGAGCCGCCAGCCGAGCGTCGGCAGGTAGACGGGTGTCAGGACGCTCTCCAGAGACCTCCGAGATGGGGGGGGGGATCTGCACCCCCTCCTTAGTGTCTCTGTGATGGGAAGCAGTGATTCAAGACCCTTCTTCATTCCTCTTTAGATAAAAGCTCAGAGATTGTCTGCAAGCTATTCTGTGAACTGCTATGAAAAGTACTTAGAAAAGTTGCAAATAAACTGAAGGATTAAAAAGACACAGGGGTGCAATTTAAAAAAAAGACGAGGCTGAATCTTGTGTGGAAGGCTTCTTATCGTGAGAGCTCTTTGTGGAGCTGATAAAGGAGGAGAAATTGAACTTTAACGGACTCCTGAGTGTTCGACACAATTCATATAGATTCCATTCCCGCCTGGCATTAAAGTGTATCTCCGGTGATCTAGTATGAACAGGCAGCAATACATCTTCACTCAGACCACTTTCCCAGGTGCTCTGGCCCACATATGATCATGTGCGTTTGGTAGTAAGAACAATATGCGTCTTGAATGCAGTAGGGGTCAGCAGTGTGTTTGGAAAACACGTCATAATGGAGCTGAGCTGAGGTTCTTCAGTTCCAGCCAATACTCTGAGTGTTAGCTTACAGCGTGTTTATGAACCGGACAGCGATGGGTTACTGGATTCCCGTCTGAAGCAGCTCGTTCTTTACGCATGATAAAGAAGAAAACGATGTCTGGCTTCACCGCATGACCTCGGATCACCAATGATTTTAATGCCAGGTGGAAACAGGGCCTTGGTTTAGCTGCTCCTGTGACAAATAAATCAGTTCAATTAAAACATATTTTATCACGTATCTAGCAATCTGAATGTTAATGCTGAAATTCAAATTTCACTTTTCATTTTTGGTGTTTGCTCTTCATTAATTTTTGACATTTGTTTTTTTTTAATTTGTTTTTTTTATGTTTTAAGTATGATTCCTTCATTTTTCTTTCTTTTGACATTTTTAAATTATTATTTATTTTATCTGCTTTGGGTTCCTTTTTTCATTATTGCATTTCTTTCATTCATTTTTTCTTTTTCTTTCAATCCTTCTGTCCTTTTTTATTCTCCAGCTGAAACAGAACTTTTCTAGAATAACTTCATTCATTCAGTAATGTTGTTACAGTTTTTGCTTGATGATTTAACATTCAAAAATACCCATTTATGCCTAAAATGTTGCTGAGAATCTAAATTTGAAAATGTAATCATGTTTCTTTCAAGTTTATTGCATGTTAGGTGAAGTAGCACCACTTTATTATTTATGGTTTACTTCTTTTTCTTTACAGTGAAATATAAAAATAGTAAAATATTCATGTTAAAAGAGTTGAAAGAGCTTAAAACCCAATCAGTTCTGCTGAAAGCCTGAAAGTGAACCTGAGTTGTGCTGAAAGGAGGTGAGTCTGAGTGCGTCGGGCCGTTTGGAGGAGTTCAGAGTGAAAGTTTTCACTCCCAGTCGCTGCTGCACTGATCACAAAGTCAACAGAGAGTCAGCGGGTCGGTGAAGCTGAAGCTGAAGCCCCTGAATCACAGAAACCCCCCCCCCCCCCCCCCCCCTACCCCCACCGCCTCCACCCCCCCGGCTAACGCACAAGTTGAGCTCAGAGGAATTTTATTGAAGAGTCTGGCAGCTTTGTGCTCCCGAGGCTCCTCAGCAGGTGGCTGCGCTGCTTTGGACAAAAACCAAAAAAAGAAAAGGAAAAAAAAAAAAAAAATCCCCCCTGACTCAGTCCCGGCCAGAGACGTGCAGCTTTTTGTCTCCTCACAAAGGCTGCGTCACGTCAGCAAGTGTCCCGGGCTCGTTTAGAGACGAAATATGTCCCAACACACTCCTGGGCCAGAGCAGAGCGACTCACTGACACCCGGCTCCTCAAACACAGCTGCTCGGACTGCTGAGTGGATTACTCATTACTGTGCTCTTTCACTGAGAAATGAGGTCTTTGAGACTGATTAGAGGCCTTCACAGGTCCGTTCACCTGGAGGTCCGTTCACATGACGACGGAGCTCGGAGCCACAGAAAACAGAACGACTTGAAAATACTCCAACATTCTTTCCATGGAAACGGGGAAAACGCTGCAGCGCACGAGCACTATGAGTTAATAGTTCATGAATGAGACAACAACGACAGTGGCTCCCAGTTCATAGTGATTCCATTGTAGAGTTTGAAAATGGTTATAAATATAATCAGGTGTGTAATCATGCGTGTCCTAAAGTGAACTCAACTAAACCAGAAAGTGTTCCCTTCATCACCATCAGGACCGACATTGACCACTTCTTTTTCATATTTTAGATTCCACAATCTTAGAATTTAGGCTTTATAATAATCTGACCAAAAACTGGTCATAAATCATCTCGATTGACGATCAGAAAAGCAACTAAAGAGGGAATCCGCCAACTGTTGCAGCTCCACATGAGTTTTATCTGCTTGATTCTTATGTTTTTCATCCGAAAACAAACTCTGTCCAGGTCCCGGGAGGGGGAATTCTCCTTGAATGAGTCACAGTTTCCCCCTGACAGCTCATAAAACTGTCCTGACAAATGCACTAGGTTCCTGCTGTGTGCATCATCTGGAGATGACAGCACAGAGGAGGAAGAGAGGAGGAAGAGAGGAGGAGCTGAGGGGGAGCTGAGGGGGAACAGGGGGGGGACAGGGGGGGCCTGCAGAGGAGGAGATGGAGATTATTCACTCAGTTTCTTCTTTACTGAGGCTTCATTCAATTAATCTGAGAAAGCTTTACATAAAAAAAAAAAACTGTGTGTGTGCGTGTGTGTGTGTGTGTGCGTGTGTGCGTGTGTGTGTGTGTGTGTGTGTGAGTGTGTCCTGCCAGCTCTCTTGCCACGCTCCTTAATACCCCTCACTCCTCCATTCAAAGCTGGGGACAGGAAAAAAAAAAAAAAAAGGCAGTGCAGCCGGACGCTCGGCCGGTTGCCATGGTGACGGGTAACAATGCCACCCGCAGCCAATCCCTGAGATCTGAAAGGAGCCTCAGACGCTGCTCCACACAGAATGAAGGTCGCGGGAAAAATGGGTCACTCGGGGGTTTCATGAAGTGTCGGGGGTGCACCGGGCTAACACACCCAGACACACCCCGACACACACACACACACACACACACACACACACACACACACACACACACACACACACACAGGGCAGGGTGGCAAAGTTAAATCAGGAATTTAAATCCAGCAGGAAGCTAACAGGTTGCTCCCATATAGACTCATACTGCTTCCAGAGGTCAAAGTTCACATTACTCTTCTCTGTGTGGTTCACTTCCTTCTACATCTTTGCAGCATCTTTTCAGCATGATGTGGAGTCAAAACCCAAAACTTTTCTTGTGTTTTAAGTGTCCAGTTACACGGCAGCGGTGCTTGGATCCACTGAAATGTGACTTTTTAAAAAAGTTTTCAGAAGCAGAACTTTTAGAAAATGTTTCAAGCCCATCTGGAAAAAGGAGGAAAACACAACTTTTCTAAAACGCTGTTGCTGCACATGCTCGGCCAGAGTCAATAGTTCTTCTGCCCTTTCTCAGTAGATGGACAAAAACAACAATGGCGGAATCCAGTGTGTCAAGACTTATCAGTGGATGATAAATACAAAGTTCATCTGCATATAAAACTACAATAAAATCTAGTTCATCTATTTTTAATATATTTATATAAAAAGTTTCAATATTTTATTTTTTATTTGTAGCATAAAAATATTTTGCATCAGTAAATATAATAACTAAATTGATTATAAAAAAAACATGGCATCAGACTATTATTCGCATCTACAGAGAGGAAGGAGTGTCATGCATGGCTGCACACGTCCTGCACATCTGCACACAGCTGCAGCCTGCTGATCCAGGTTCCTACATGCACCGCGCAATATGCCACGTGTTCAAATCTGTAATCAAATATCATGAATTTATGCTTAATAATAATATTATTCCAACAGCACTACGGTGTAGTTACGCCACACACACACAGCTGCAGTAGTTTGGCCCCCAAACACCAGAAACCAAAACTTTTCTAACACACTTAGAATTTGAAAGATTTAAATGTAAGTTAAACACCTCCATAGAAAGAAAACCGACCATGAAAGTTACAATAGTGTCTTTTCCCTAAAACGTTACAGTTTGTATATATTTCAGTGTTCTATTCAAAAACTTATCCTCTGTCTTTTTTTCTGCACAAGTAAACTTAAACAGCATGAACAAAGTGAAGATTTTGAGTGATATAAGCATGAGTAAAATAAAGTGAACAAATGTACGAATTGCTTCATGTACAAACATCAACATCCACGCAAAGCAACATGATCACATCCACATGCACATATATTAAGTTCTGATTAATTAAATGAAAACAAGCTAGAGTACTTTTAAAAGCTGGATTTACAGGTAACAAAAAAAATCATCTGCTGTGATTATGTTGCTGTATTCAAAGAAATGGGCTCCTTATACTATGTAAATATTTTAATCCTTCATTTGTCTTTTATGCATATTTTGCACAAATAAACTTAATTAAAATGAATAAACTGACGATCATATGTATATTCATATCATATTTTTGATCAAATGAGTGAAATAAAAGAAACAAATCTTCTATTTACTTCATGTACACACAAACAGGCTTATGTACCTTAACAAAACAACAACAAACGAATGTGATTTATAGCTATAAAACAATATTAATCACATGATTTCTTTTCTGTATATTTCAGCAGAAAAATTACTTAAAAGTGTATAAACTAAACACCGTATGAGACGTTTAGAGGATTCTATCTTGAATGTAAGTGTAATAAAGTGTTAACCTGCTGTTCCTTCCTGACAGTGTGTGTTCTGGAGTGTGTCCCTCCTCCAGCTGGGGGTCACTGCTCCATCACCGCCTGGTGGAGGTGGAGGTGGAGGTGGAGGTGGAGGTGACCTGCAACTTTCCTGCTCTGACTCACCCAGTTTGAACATCATCATGGTGATGAGCAGCGTCCTCTGATGTCTGGACCAGACTCTTCCGAGCTCCATGGCGAAGGCGGTCTGCGGGGGTCTCATTCGGGGGGCTCTCCATCCATCCGGCTCTGGAGTTAGCTGCTCCTCCTGCTGCTCCTGCTCCTGGGGAGCACCGCCACCTCCATGCCTGACCCCGGGGACTCTGGGAGATACGGGAGAGCCGGAGCAAGTGTGTGTGTTGTGGGAGTTTGTGAGTGTGTGAGTGTCTCTGGGGTAAAGCAGAGTAATCACCCCAGCAGAGGGTGGAGGATGGAGGGGGGGTAAAACACGGGGTGGAGTCATGGAGCGGACTCATTGACTCACTGCTCACTTCACCTGATCTCAGCATGTGCAAACTCTTCAGTCCCACAGACTCTCCACATTATAAACCACGTTTCTTCAAATCACTCCATCAGTTTATCCTTTGGCTGAATGCCAGAGTCCAGGAGAATCCAGCTACCGACAACAGTTGCTTCTTCAAATGAAAAAAAAGTAGCAGATCTTCTACAGTAGTAGTTACACTAAACAAAAAGTAATGTCCATTCCCTCATAGTTAAACTGAATTGGAGAAATTGAACTTACTTGCTGCAACGTTGGAGTCAGATTGTTACTGAAAAACAGCGATCGATAATAATCATCAGACCTTGTTTTACACGAAAATATTTCAGGTGGAAATGCATTCTTTCGTTTCAGAAAGGTTTCTCATTTACACAGAAACGTAGAAATGATTGTTTCCCAGAAAATGCTGAAAACGATGCAGTTAGCACGTCAGGCCAGGAGTTTGCGCCGTTGGTTGTGTTTTTGATGAAACCATGCAGATGTGTGTGTGTGTGAGTGTACATAGGAGGAGCCACACACACACACACAAAAATAATACACTAGCATTGCAGAGCAGCCACATAAAGCCCGTGTCCACGGAGACGGAGAGCGTTTTCAAAAAGTTCTACCTTGGAAGCCAAACAGTGTTTTTTACTTTTGTCATATAAACTGACCCACAAATCACAAAGACAGCTTTCAGTTTTCACTTGAAAATGTCTAAATCTAAGTCAAGTTACTTTTTTCATTCATTCTTAGGGTTAGGGTTTCTAACACACAACCTTCTGCAACAACAGAAGTAACCTGAACTATAAGAGTCAAACTTTCCTGGTAACAGTGTTTTCAGTTATGGGTTAAAATAGTTACTTATTGAAAAAGAAGTTTTTTACAAGTAAAGAAATTTTACAAGTTACTGCACACAAAAGGGAAAGTTACTTAGTGAATAACTTTTACGTTACTGCAAACATTTAAATAAAATCTGCTGTGAATTTAAAGAATCTACAGTCAGTTGAAAATTAATTTTATTTCCCCAGTGCTACTGAAAACAGATAATTATCTACAAAGGTCACCTCTTCATAAAGTAGTGGGTTGCTTTACTAGTTACTGCAAATAAAAGGTAACTACAAGATAAACACGAGTAAAAATGAGACATTTTTATGAAACGACGAAATGCAAAACAGTAAAGTAAAATCCTAACTGAGGATCCAAGCTGTTACTTTACTTCCGAAAGTACATCTGTTGTTCCTCATTTCCCAGCCAGTGGGAGGAAGATGCTCTATAATCTGGACTGAGATCCTGCTCAGTCCCAGGGATGTGAGTGTTCGTCAGGGATCCTGCAGCAGGGACGACGGCTGAGGCGTCCAGATCGCAGCCTGGAGTCCAGTCCAGGATTATGATCAGAGTCAGGGTGGGATCAATGGACTGTTCCCCCTCAACACCCCCCGACTCCCCCACTTATTGAGGGAGCTTAACCAGCACCTATCTGGTTGGCGGAGACCTCTGTGGCCGCTAAACGAATGCCTCACCCCCTCCCACCCTTCCATCATACCCCTCCCAAAGCCAGCCCGGCCCCTCCCTCCCAAACACAGCACCCGCCCCCAACCCCCGCCGGCAGACCCCGGGCTCCGAGCCCAGCGCTAGGCTTAACTCCAACCTGCTGCTTCTACAACAGAAAAAGTTTTAATTAAACACTTGTGAGGACGAACGGGGGGAGGGGGGGAAGAGGAGGAGAAGGAGGAGGAAGAGGAGGAGAAGGAGGAGGAAGAGGAGGAGACGGGCCTCCTCTCTTCAAGCACCTGCACTGAGCGACATGGAGACGTGTGAAGGAGTGACTCTCAGCAACTCAACATTCCTCAGTGACGCTCAACACACAATGTGGGAACAGAAAGCAGCCTGAATGACTCACGAAGGTCCTGAACGCCTCACGGAGGTCCTGAACGCCTCACGGAGGTCCTGAATGCCTCACGGAGGTCCTGAATGCCTCATGGAGGTCCTGAACGCCTCACGGAGGTCCTGAACGCCTCACGGAGGTTTTGAACACTTCCTGGAGGTCCTGAACGCCTCGTGGAGGTCCTGACCTTCAGGGGTCTCAGGAGCTCTGATTTCAGATGATAACCATGGTTCTCTAGCAGATGTTGGGTCTGAGTCCACAACATACCGGGTCTTGGTAATCCATTAGTACCAACCATATATGACTGCTTCATCTGCAGAAGGAGCAGACCAATCACACACAGACTATTAAAAACCCGTAAGTTACCATAAAACATCAAAACGCCAAATACCGATGAAGAGAAACAAAGTAACACATATTAGTCTGGTTACAAATTCAGGCCAGGATAATGTTTCTCTCAATGTTTCAGTGAAAATGTATCATTTTGCATTTTACTTTCAGTTCCACATTAACACAGCGATGTTCCAAAAACCACTTCTGTTTCTGTGGACATGACAGGAATGGTGAAAAATCTGCAGATAGTTTTCTATGCCATGAGTTGGCGCTGTTGTTGGCTGATTTTTAATGAAACTGTTTACTAGAGGAGAAGCATCTCATTAATCTTGAACTGACTGAGTTCTCATGACAGCAAAATGAAATATGCTGGGACTTAAACGGCATTAGCATTAGTCATTAAGACTGTTTTTTATATAAAAGAATGTTGGTATGAAAGACCACTGGGCTCCGTAGCCAAGAGGTCAGTGTTTACATCAACTCTTCATCCAGCCTGCAGACTGATAAAACTGAAAAAAAGAACCACAACTCCTCCCAAACATGTTAGTTTGGTTAGATTATCCGGGGTGGGTGGGGGTGGGTGGGGCTGAGGGGGTGGGGGTGGGGTCGGGTGGGGATTCCTGTTTCTGGGATTCCTCCGTCCACACTCAGCTATCTGCCTCGTCTCAGGCCCCAGAGAGAAGCATCATTGTACAGTTTATGGAGGTGAAGAGTGGCCAAGCTCTCTGTGTGGGCAGAGGTGATTTATTGTGGGGAACCCACACAGGACAAGACAGCTCCGAGCCCAGGAATTCACCTCCAGCAGCACAATGGCCAGCCAGAGCCTGTGGAGAGAACGCATCAGGCCGTTCAGACACACAGATGACGAGCGGCGCATGTTTGGGCTGAGCTATCTGATAAATCCAGTTTCATCCAAGGCGCAGACAAAACCGTGACAGGGGGTCTTCATGTCTGCAAACAAATACTGTCCAGATCACCAGGTGGTGAGACAATCCGTCTCCGTGTGGCAGTAGATTACCGCCGGCTGGGCTAACGTGACGGGCGGCGAGCGAAGGGGTTTGCAAGTGAAGTTACCGTGGGGACAACTCACCACGAAGCAGGTTTAAATGTCACGACAGGAGCACAGGATGCCCCCCCACGGATACACACACACACACACACACACGCACGCACTGTACATTAATCCAGAGGAAGTCACAGGAACAGTAAGCCTCGTTTACACTTCGTTTTCAAGTGAAAACTGAAAGCTTTCATTGCTCTTTTATGCGTTGGGCAACTGAAAGCTTGACTTTTTTAAAGACGGACAATAACAACAATGGCGGCCTACACAGCGGCATGACTGTCAGTCTTAGGCAATCCATCTTGGTTGCCCGGCCATGGAAATGTCTGTGTTCTCGCCATTGTTGAGAAAGACCTTAAAATGTAATGAAAGTTATGTCTATTGTTACCATGACAAACAGTATCTGGTTCGCCTCTGCAGGCACTCTTTAATATGCAGCACATGCAGATGAATGAGGTCTGATCTCCTGGGCCGGTGAGAAGCAGGACACTGTCCCTGATGCTCCATTTCCATGGTGCTGATGGTATTCTGTTAGCCTGATGGTCCCTCTCAAAGCGGGGGTCTCGGTTCCAAGCCTGTTTTCCAGAAGAGGAAACACTGCTGGTGGTATTTTACGAGCGGTGGGAAGAACAGCAGCTGTCTGCTAATGGGCAGCTAATGCTAATTCTGCTATTGAACGCTAATAAAGGCTGATAGCGACCAATCACTGCCCACTGAGAGGTACTGCTAACACTACCGTCACATCATTGAGTCAGAAAAACATTTTCAAGCACTGAATTTTGCTTCAGTTAATGTGATCTTTATGTGTTCTCAGGAAGTTTTGGAACCACGGGAGAAGGAGAGTAAATTATCCTGTTTTTCACCTTTTCTCCCAAAAAAATAAGCAATGCTGCTGAGGATTTATGAGTCTCCTTATAGAGCTCCAGACAGGAGATATGCAGAGGGTACTCCATCCATACCTCACTCCCTGTCTCTATCTTCATGTGTGTGTGTTTCTCCCACACACACATTCCCCTCCCACAACTTCACATCCATTTCTGTCCGACCCTCCACAACAATGGCATCTCAAAAGGCCTCCAATTGCCTTGTGACCCTTAACTTCACCCTCCCTCTGCCTCTTTTTCTCTCTTTAAAAACTCTGCCAACAAAGAGCGGTGGAACCGGAGTGGGGGGGGGGGGGGGGCTTTAAACTCCATTTAACAGTCAGAACACCATCACTCATGTCCGTGATCACGCGCTCACCACAGCCCAAATGTTTTTCCTTCACTGAACAAACTAGACCAGAAATAACCATTAGGGAGAACAGTGGAAACCCCGACACTCAGTCCAGCACAGGGACTTTTTTAAAGCCCAACATCTTAACAATTTGTGGCTAAGAGTCTTTTTATTTTGAACAAAGTAAAATATGAGTTGGATACAAGCACCTTGAGAATGCTGTATTGTACGTTAGTATTACCGTACTTTATTTATTGTTTAGAAGTGTGGGGCAATACGTACAAGACGAATATTTTTTCCTTGGTTAAGTTACAAAAAAGAGCATTACGAATTATGTATAAAGAAGATTATAGAGCACATACCAAGAGACCTTTTATGTTGTCAGGTTTACTAAAATTAACAAACTTAATTGAGCTGAGAACACTTCTGGTGGTGTTCAGAGCGAAAGTTAAAGTTTTACCAAAACAGCTTCAACAGATATTTGAGATCAGATCAGAGAGTGGAAATCATAGGAGACCATATGATTTTAAACACCAGTTCGCTCGGACAACGCTGAGGCAGATGTGTATCTCTGTTGTAGGTACAAAGCTATGGAATGCAGAAAACACAGAGTTAAAGGATTATACAGTCATGTTTCAGTTTAGGAAAAAGTTTAAAGAAGAAAAAATCAACAATTATGAATTTGATGACTGAGGACGGGAGTAGTTTTGTTTAGTTTTTTGTTTTTTTGTTGTTGTTTGGTTTTGTTGTATGTTTGTTTGTTGTTGGTTTTTAATCTGTATGTATGTTCTGTAGTAGTTGAGCTACAATCCAAATACATGGACTAAGTGCTGGTTGCCCTGGGAAAATGTGTTGCAGCGAAGGAGCAGACGGATAGAAGACTTGTCTTCTGTCTGCTCCTTTTCATTTCACATGATAACACATGAAGATTAAGAGATGTGTAGAATTAAATTGATTATGTATCATGAAAGAAATGGAATAAATAAACAGGAACAGGAACATGAACAATTTTGTTGTTTTTTTTACTCAACTCAACTTTATTTATTTACATGTAATGACGTCAATAATTTGCCAATACTATAATAAAATAGGGAGTAAACAATTTAAAGGTTGTGCACAAATAATTCAAAATAAATTTTGTGTTTCATGTCCTGTTTATGTGTTATTCCATTATTGGCTGCAGTTATTACATTTCCATGGAGTTGACATGAGTCAAGACCAAGAAAAAATTAAAACTCTAAAAGGACAAAATGAAGTCAAGACAAAGACAAGCACAGCATTGTATAAACAATCGTTCCAGAAATTGGTGAAACTGGTTATTTTCCCCATAAAGAGAAGAAAAAGCAGTATTTCTGTTAACATGTGCAGAGAAAACAGTTAAATTATTACCTGCAGACTTCTCTTTGATCGTTGTACTGAAGCTTCAGTTCCTTTAAAGAAGTTCCTGCCGTCTGGGCTGGCTGTTAGCCTGTTGGCTCAAATCAGTTCGCTTCCCCAGAAAAAAATTAGAAAAATCACTTCAGAGCTGCTGCTGCATCTGTCAGATATGAAGAATACACACTAAAATCTCATTTCATGAGGATTAATGTTTGCTGTTGTGTCATTTTAAAAAGAGGAAGTTAAAGTTAATTTAAGTACTTTGGGGGTTTTTTTTCCCCACATGAGAATTAAGTAGAGTGGCTATTGTTGAAATCAAATAAAAAATATAGACTTTCCCAACATTTACTTGAAAAAAAAAATGAAAAGAAAGGCACACTGCTGTGAAGATACATCCAAAAAATTTGTGACAAAATTATAGAAAGAGTTTTGTAACAGAGTGGTGTCGAACTGATCCGTAGGGCGCAGGCCGTGTTCGGCCGTCAAGCTTTATGTCTGCAGTCACTATCAAGCATGATTTATCGACAGTAGAGCCCCACTGAAAGCTTGTAAATGCTTACCTGAGATGAGCCTTTCACAATTAAAGTCATTGTGAAAACATTTACTTCATTTTCTTCGATATGTGAAAAAACTCATCTGAATTTAAATGTGATTTCATAAAGTGATTCACTACGACTTAAATGACAGACTGGTCACTGACTGCATTTTAAACTGAAGCAATTTGTGATTGATCAACGACTGAATTCATAACAGGACTGTATTGCTCACTTTTGTGTTTGAGGTCCTGTTCATATTTATTCAAATGAAAATGTAAAGTTTTCATTGTGTTTTGGCTGCTCATTGACTCACCAGCGGTGCTCAGCTCTTACTGAAAACAGCTTCTTAAGGTGGAATGTATATTCAAAAGCTCTGACTCCATCCACATGAAAAAGGGTAAAAATGCAGCTCTTCTGTAAAGCTGCACCTGTCCTGCAATATGAGTTACTGTCAACAACAACTGCACTTTTTTAATTTGTCATGTCCGATCTGGCTTTCTGACGCTGCATTGCTCAGATCAGAGCTTCCTCTTGTTTCTGTTTCTCCCCTGTGAGTGAACCCTCTCTGTGCACGTGCAGGTTAGTTGAAATCCGGGAGCTGAATCCACAACAGAAGTCTGTGATAAGCACAGCAGTGGCGTTTCCCTCTGTACTCTGGGGAGAGTTCAGTGCTGATACCCTGAGTAAGAGGATTCAGGTCCGCCGGAGCATCGGCTCCGGATCCGCAGCCAAATCCCCGAGGTTTCTCATTCAAGGAGGTGCCTCGCCACAACAAATCTCTGTTGTTCCTCCACTAATTGCTCCGGCTGCCTCTAATACCTGATTAGCACAATAAAGTGATTTACACGCCAACTGGGGGTTTTCCCTCGCTACCTGTCTGCGTGACGGTCTTTGTTCTCTTATTAAGAAGTCACGGAAGTCAGACTGCAGCCTCAACTCACCGTGCACTCACTTCATTTCCAATAAAGTGTACGGATGAGGCAGGATCTCTGAGCTCCGCATGTCTGCGCTTCATAAAGCGGCTGACCGTCTCGTCTAATGATATTTTGTCTGTTGGGTCTGGGGAGATTTTCAGGCCTCAGTCTGTCCTCCTGTCCTCAGGCTTCTTGTCTGCCATAATCTTGATGAAGGGCTAATAAGCCTGAAAGACAGAGGCTCCCAGCAGTGTCCTCCGGCCCCAGTGGGCCCCTTCGACCTTTCAAAACATCCTCCATTAACCCTTCGGCACCCAAACGTGGCCTCAAGTATGTCCGTTCAAATGCTGAAGTAATGAAAGGGATTAAGGAAGAGCTGGGAGAGGCCAAAGCGAGCATCCTGCCGTAATACACGGAAAGTAAATAGAAAGGGAAAAACAATGCCTTCCCTGCAGCGGACTGGGACTGTGGCGGTCTGCCCGCCTCGCTTGGACATCTCTACCAGGAATTCACAGCAGGGGAGTGAGCGCAGGCCAGACAGGTATGACTCCTCTGAATTATGAAGTCCCTGCAAGGAATTCCTTAGGTTTATCATGCAGGAGAGATAAAACCGAAGGAACGGCGAAGACGCTGTCAAGGATTCTGTACATTTGAAATAGTGAGGTGAGCCACAGGTATCAGTAAACCTTTAAGAGGAAAGCTCGGGAAAGCATGACCATATAAGGTCATCACCAGAGTTTTCAAAAATGACTTTTCTTTGAAAAGCAGAGGAGGTACTCCACTTCAAATACTCCAGTCCTCATCCTCCAGCTCAGACTGAAGGTAATTATGGAGTTCCACAGGGTTCTGTCTTAGGACCTGTACATACATGCTGTGCAGGTTTCCTTCACTCCTGATGGAAAAGAAGATGCCAACGATTGTCGGGCATCTTGTGAAAAGAGTCCGAGGATGATCTGTCAGGCTGGACGGTGATATTGAGGACATATGTGATTATCGTCACGAGTTTAGAGAGGATCCAGTTCTGTGTCGAAGGGTGAAGAGGATTTTCATCAAAACCACTACACCCATTACAAACGAAAACTGATTTAACTGTTGAAAATGTATGGGTCAACAGGACAGAGCTGGAATTTTAAGTCTATGATTTTGGTCATTACATCAAAAGAGGTGTTTAAGCTGCGTTTTCTTGATATTGAAGGTTCAAGATGTTTTGCGGCTCCAGATGAGTTGAACTGCGCTGTTTGAGGTTCACTTCACTGTCCTGTTTGTCCCTGAAAGAGTGGATAACAAATACTGATTTACTTTATAACTTGTGTAAATATTTTCTTATTCATAGTTCCTCATATGCTTTTATTTTTTTATTAAAGCATAGACGCTTCATCTTTGACTTTTCAGTACTTTGAACTTCAGCTCTGATCGCTGGAGCTCAGATTGAGTCGTAAAAATGTTAAATCACTGTTTTCCGGCGGAATTATCCCCTCAGGGAGCTTTTTTAGATGACCCCACGCAGGTTTTTCCAGCTCTTGGCAGCCAGCTTCACTTTCTTTTCTCCAATTTTTGCCAGAAATGAATCAATTTCCCCGACTGAGACCGTCTCCTGTCCCAGGTCTGCTGTGAGTCAGCTCGTCTGTGCAGATCTGACCAAAATGCAAATGCGGTTTTTAAGATCTGAGCCCCGAGTCGAAGGATCTGTAGGGATATCAGTGCGTGTAGTTTAGAGGGAAGCGGGAAGCGCTCCGGTGTGAGGTGGCTGTTAAAGACCTGCTGGAGAGGAGCAGTGTGCAGCTCTGGGAGCTTTTGGATGATAAAGCAGAGTGTCTTCTGCAGCCAGTGTGGGAGGCGAACAGCAGCATGCAAATGAGAGGCGCTGAGTTTGAAGCCAGGAGGCTGCTCCACTCAGCGGAGGTCATTTCTGCTTGTTTTCAACATCTGAGATATGAAGAAAAAACTCTTTCAAAAGCTGAAAAAGCTTCAGGGCTCAAACCTGAGCTCAGTGCACCGTGCAGGAAAAAGAATTTGAGCTAAAAGTGCACTCAGAATACCGAGATTAAAGAATAATATTCTTATGAATGTGAATTTTAACTTCAGATTCCTTCCTGCATTTACCTTCATCACATATTTAAACTCAAATCAAGACACAAAAATGACTTCCTGTCTTCTCTTATACTTTTTTTTAAAAACTTGAAACTGGTGGTCTGTTCTGATAAATCCATTATTTAAATTCACTTCCTTTTCCCCTGTGGATTTATATTGCATGTGCTTATATTTGATTTCATTGATGTAATTGACTTTTTTTTTTTTTAAATTGGGTTTGGTCTATCCATTTTTATCTTTATTTTACCTATTTTATTTAAAAAATGTGTCCAGTCCCTCATTCAATAAAGCCTTCTCTCAAGTTCTGGTACCAGCAGTAGTGCTGGCACTATGATGATTGTACTGCTAACTGCACTAGTAGTTACTGAAGTAATAGAATTAGTATTACTTGTACTATTTATATTATTACCTTGTCACAATGACTCTTTCAGACTGAAGTTGGTTCCGTTTGGATTTCTTCACAAATTTGTGGAACAGATAAACAACCAACGCCACGGAATTGACCTTTGAACTTTTGAATTGGCTGAAAAGAAGAAACAATGTCAATATTTTACCATCAGGGTTGATTTCATGTGGCATGTATAATATTAGAGATAGGTATTTAAAAGCAGCAAAAAAAAAAAAAAAAAAAAAAAAATTGGACTGCTGAAATAACCAAACAGAATGAAATGATCAACTTGTTTGTGATTTAATGAGAAAAAACCATAAATAAAGAATATTAGTTCAGTTAACATAAAAATGAAAAACAGTCGGTTGTGATCTATTGTGAGTTGAGAGAAGGTTCCAGAAGTTTCAGAGCTCCTCCCACCAGGTGCAGACTTCCGGTCACCAGCACAGAGACGCTGCAGGGGGCCTGAAGCCCGCCTGAGGGGGGCTGCTCCATCCGGCTGATCCACTGGAGGGCGCTCAGGATGCAGGGAAACGCCAGGCTGCAGGGAGCAGCACCGGCCACCAGGGGGCGGCAGAGCTGCTGCTGCCGCGGTGCGTTCAGGCTCTCCCAGATGTTCTGGTTTTCTCTGCATCGATCCAACATCTGCACACCGAGGCTGTGCTGAGCTGCAACGACACAAGAAAATAATCTGTTTCAGTGTAGCTAATGTCTCTCTTCTCTCTGTCGAGCAAGCAAAATAAGAGCAGAAAAGAAAAGAGACCAGATTTAATATTTGAAGCTCAGATGCAGCATTTTGTTCTGAGCAGGAGAGCGCTCACAGGCAGTGGTTTAGCCGAGTCTCAACAACCACTTTTTACTGCTCTGCTGGGTCACAACATTTTTTCTAAAATTTTGTGAGATCTGATTCAGATCATCTGAATATGAGAAAGTTCTTACCTGCAGGAGATTCAGAGATGTTGGGGCAGAAAAGAGCAAAGTCGAACCCACAGGTCTGGGGAGGCACACACACACACACACACACACACACACACACACACACACACACACACACACACACACACACACACACACACACACACACACACACACACATACATACATACACACACTGAGGATGTGTTTTAATGCAGTGAGCTGGTCGTTGCTCTTCACTCACCACCAGCAGACTCAGTAAAGCTGCAGAGTCTCTCTCTCCGGTCGTGTTGAAAAGCAAAACTTTAACTCTGGAAGATACAAGAGAGACGCCTTTGTGATCTGAAGCTGATCCTCATTGTGTTCTGTATAGAGTTTCAGATTGTGAGGAAGTGCTCGATGGTCGGTGCTGATGGCAGCAGTGTGGTTGTCGTACTGGCGGTCTCTGTGCAGCGTCTCCTGGCTGAACCAGCTGACGCAGGCCTGCATGCTCTCAGCGGTGTGAGCTCCGTCCAGGTAATAAGTGACCGGACCGCAGCTCAGCGTCTGGCTCCGACCCGGCCACTCGGTCTCCTGCAGACCTGCAGGCATCAGGACGGCAAACAGAGTAGGTCACACAACCACAAACCTCAACCGAAACCACGTGTCACACAAAAGCTTTAGGCCCCGTTTACATGACAACGCTTCAGTTTTCATAACTTACCTCTCAGCATGGCCATGCTGGGCTGGAAAGAGGCATTCTGGGAGTTCAGTCCATTCAATGTGTGAGCTGAATTATCTGTACGAAAGAGACACTAAAAGTTTTTAAAATCATATTTTGTGCAAACAGTGTCTGTGCACAGAAGTGATGCAGCACAGCTGAATGTCTTCACTGAAAAGTGCTTAATGTGACACTTTATGTCCAAAACAATGAATGACTTTAGGCTGAAATCAGAATATTGTTGTAATACACCGTTTAGACCACCAGATGGCATAACTCTTCACTTCTCTTGTTTTTCATTAGAGAAAGGAAGATAGTTCAGGCTGGAGCTGCTGCCAGTCCATAAATATATCAATATATAAACATTACATAACCGATACTGAACAATAATTTGAATAATTTTGTCTTTATGTCTATTTATTGTATCCAAATGTGTTTGAATATAAAATTATAATTAACATAAACTGTATTTAAGTAAGTAGGTAAGTAATTTTTATTTATATAGCACCTTTCACAGGTAAAAAGCCACAAAGTGCTTCACAACACAATAAACAACAATAAAAGCAACAATTACATACAAATAAATAGTCAGATAGATAAATAGATAAATAGTCAAAAACAGATCAAATCTGGCCCGGAAACTAAGCAAATGCTTGAGAGTGATAAGTTCATGTTATGCCCAAAAATTAGGGCCGGCACGTGTTAACACACTGCTTCCTTAACACCGACAAACACTTCATCAGGTGTTAACATACTTTTGAATTCATTGTTGGTGCATAATGTGATTAATTGCAATTAATGAAAGAAAAATGATGCGATTAATCACGATTAAGAAATTTAATCGTTGCCCAGCACAACAAAAAAAATATATTTTTATTTAAATCTGAATTTTCTTTTAAAGGAAATTAATTGACGTCACTCCCGGGTTCAGTTTGTATGTCAAAGAAAAGAGAAAGAACATTATCTATCATTCACTTCAAAAACAGTCACTCTCTGGTCTCAGATTGACCTCGGCTGCAGCCGAATTGAAACTTTAAGTCGATTCGTTTGTCAGAGGTTGTTCTTGTTATTATTTGTTGGACCTGACCTCAGAGTAGCACAAAACTGGCAATGACACACCTTTTCGTCATGTCCATGCGGTTCAGCTCCTCATGCAGACAGTCTCTCCTGCTGAACGGTTTCTACCTGGAGCTCCTCCTACCTGCTCTCTGGGCCTTGTGTCGCTGCAGCCAGCTGGAACTCAGCTGCAGAGCCAGCGATGCGTTCAGGCGCTGATGACTTCCTGCCAGTCCCAGCCTGACTGGCCCCACTGCAGCTTCGTACTGATGGAGTTCAGGAGAGACCACCAGGGGGCACTGCAGAGGTCAGGGGGTCACAGTGCTCAGAGGTGGTCTTGGTCTGAAGTGGAAGTGATGAAGCCGAGAGCGTCTCCTCACCTGGATCTCCTCGGCTCGGCGCTGCAGGACTCTCATAGCTCCGGGTTTCTGTGAGACGGTGAACGCAGGAACTCCTGGCTGAAGACAGAAGCAGCGATCATTCAAAAACATCAAATTCATCTTCGATTATGGTTTTGTGTATAAAAATCAGAGCCGTATTCCTGTCTCTCGTAACCAGTGAAGCACAGTGAGCAGATGGTGAAGACACTCGGACTGACCTTGAATATCCCGGCCTTCTGGAGAGCGATCTCCTCCAGGGTGTCTCCCAGCAAGCTGCAGTGGTCCAGGCCCAGAGACGTGACGCCGCACACCCAAGGGTTCCTGCACACACCGTGCACACCGTAAACACACAGCGTTTAAAGACACTCCGCCGGACAGAGACAGGTGCAGCTTCATCTTTTCATATCAGTCCTATAAGTAATCTCATGGAGGTACCTGATGATGTTAGTGCAGTCGTACTGACCCCCAATCCCAACTTCCACCACCGCCAAATCCACCTGCGCGCACACACACACAGTCAAAGGGTGCATGTGTGAGTGTGTGTGCGTGCATGTGTGTGTGCGCACAGCTCACTTTCTCCTGCAGGAAGACGTGGAAAGCCAGCAGAGTCAGAAACTGGAAGTAAAACGGCGTGGAGCCTCCGTGAAGGTCCTGCAGATTCATCACAGGTCAGTATTAGAAGCACCTCCAGTAACTGTAACTGCATTATGGCGTCTGTAAACCCCAGTAATCAGATTACAAGCAGCACGTTACTTAGCGATGCATTACTCTTCACACTGAACTCAAACAACAAACTCTTAGTTCTTTGTGTTTTTATTCCTCCCACAGTTCACCTTGGTGTCCTCTAAGCGCTCCATCGTCTCCCAGAAGTACTTGGTGAAAAGCTCTTTGCCGATTGGCCAGCCATCGATCCGGATTCGCTCTCTGACGTGAACCAGGTGTGGCGAGCTGCAGGCAGAGGCGACGCACCGAAACAGACTTCATGTCTATGTAGGAAATATTTTCTGTACACTGACTGGATGGAATCATTTGACATAAATTATGAACAAGAAAAAAAATCACGACTCGTCTGATCACACTACAAGATTGATCGCTTTGTTGAAGCTTCTTCAGGTTTTTTAAAGTGATATTTTCCACAATTTTCGAGTTAAAACTTTCATTCGATGACAGCGGTGCTGAGAGAAACTGAAAATGCAACTTTTTGAAAACGCTCCCTTTAAATGGAAGCATGGAGAAAATGGAAGCTTTTGAATAAGCCCTGACTCCATCTCCGGGGAAACGAAGGAAAACCTTTTGAAAATGCACATCTCATCACATCACGGCCATACTTGGTTTACAAAACACTGCGAGCTGCGCTTCTTTAGAGATGAGTAAGATCATGTCATTCTGACAAATATTTCTGGTTCATTTTTGATCAAATTTAAAGCAAAATCACTTTAACCCATCTCATTAGAGCAGATCATAAAGCGACTGAACCGAACTCCCCTCCACCTTCCACTCAGAAGCAGGTGTAGAGTCGTAGAGCTGTTTCTGCGCAGCGGCTGACTGTGAACCACTGAGGAGATAAACTCCTGTGATGTTAGTTAATCGTTAATAAACCAGAGAGAGGCAGCCAAAGTCCAGAGGGTTCGAACCTGCAGCTGTCTGAAGGTTTCCATACATCATGTGTATGCGTGCACTGTGTGTATGGATATATGCATGCACACACACAATCATACAATTTCACCTTGTTAAAACAGTCTCAGTAGTATTTTGGATATTTTTCATTGTGACAGTGTGTTTTCACAACACACCATCAGTCTCCCGAATATTGATCAAAAGAAAGAAAGTCGTGTTACCTGTAAAACCCAGTGCGGAGGCCGTGATTCCTCAGTATTCTTTCAGTAAAGGCACACGTTGATCCCTCGGAGGGTGAAAGACAGAGTAGCTTTGTGTCATTGGCCGTGGGGTGTTCCTGCTCCCACTGAGGCCGGAGGCGGTTCATACCTTTCCTTTGGTCCCAGTCACATGGATGATGTTGAGTCTGTCCAGTTGGTCCACCTGAAGAGATTCACAGCTTCACTTCACTCCAGTTCTACTCATTCGATTGACACAATTCATGGTTTCTGCAGAACATCTGGACATGTTGTTTTCATAATTCTCACAGATTAGAGGAGAGGAGAGCACTAACACACACACACACACACACACACACACACACACAGACACACAGACACACAGACACACAGACACACACGTTGCTATCAATGTTATCTATAAGAAAAACTTTTACATTGAATTTTGTAATTATGGTTGATATTATTGCCTTTATCAGTGTTACTGTTGGTGTTCAATATATGATTAATGAAATAAATGGACACTTGGCACAATTATTTGCAAACAGGAAGCACTACATTATTTTAAATTATTCAACTGTTGCTATGAGACAATATGAAACAAGACACCAATCAAATTCCATTTGAAGCTGTAGGTACAATTTCTACATTTATAATAAAACACAATATACGTCTGTACTTCCGTTTAAAAGCTGTCTTTGAATGATCAGGGCTCTATGGCTGTCAGTTTGCAGCAATACAGTTCCCTCCTTCAGCATGATGATTATTAAAAACTTTCCTGACTGGGAAGTTGGCAACAATGTATCGGTTTAGATGATGTCATCATCTAATGTGGTCTAGAAATGTAAATGAGCAGCTATGCAAATTAGATGATGACATCACTTAGAACTTCCCTGACCAAGGAGTTGGCAACAATGTATCAGTTTTAAAGCAACATTCTTTCTCCTACAAAACACAATCACACGCATCATATTTGCATTTATTGTAAATATTATTTCACATTATGCTCTTTCAGTTGAAATATTATGACATTTTAATATGTATAACATGTCTGTATTTATATAGTGCCAAGTGCAACATCATCATTTCTAGACACTTTCACAGATAAAAACCCAAAAGTCTTACATGAGCAAGCATAAGAGACTGTGGCCTGACATAGATCTATGTTAATAAATGACTGAACTTCAATTGAAAAGCTGCCTTTCAATAATCAGATTTCTATGGCTGTAGCTCTGTTCTGGTGACACACTCGACCAATAGGGTTCTTTTTTCTGTGCACAAACTCCATGTTCTGCTTGCTCAGCTGGGCTCTGGCAGAGGAAAAACCAGCTGAAAGTAGTGAATCAGAGAACAGTGCCTCATATTAATGCTAATGGCGCTGTAACACTGGGAAAAGTAGTTACTGCGAATACTTACAATAAGTAGTAACACCGTTTATTTTTGCGCAGTTAATGATTGATTCCTTCATTCATTCACACACTGTCTGGTGTTTCAGATAATGCTAAATGCAGTGTGTGTGTCCTCACAGTGATGCCTGAGCGCTGGAGGAAGCTCTGCATGCTCTGCAGCTGCAGGTCAGGATGCTTCTGCCGTTCAAGCAGGCGCTGCGACGCTGCGACGTCATTCACCAGGCTGCTGAGGACACTCACAGCTCCCTGCACACAAACACACACACATACACACAGTGGAGCTTTTAAAAGATGAACATCAGTATCAACAAAGTTGCATCTCAACGAGTGAACATGACACAAACGTGACATGAACTCAGCATGAAATGAGATTAAAATCCAGCTGAAATGTGTTCTCATGTCAATACTCACTTGGAAAGTTCTGATCGTGCTGACAGCTGCAGTTGGACCCAGAACCATGGCAGTGAGGACTCATCAGAGAATCCACCCGGCTCCTCGCAGGCCGTGAAAACGAATGAGCGTCCAGGTTAATGTCAAACACCTGCACACACACACCGACAGCAGTAATGAGTGTGTGTCCCAGTGGCTGAGCGAGCATGGCAGATATCGACCAGTGTTATCAGACCCCCCCAACCCCCCCTGATCTGGAGGGCGGCTGTTTGAACCAGATTTATGGGCTCATAAACACACCTGCACACAGAAAAACACACAGAGAAATCTATGTTTTATCAGAGCAGAGCAGGAGGAACTCCTCCTAAAGTCTCATTTTCCTTCACTTGATGCTTTACAGTCTAAAACTTTCCAAACAAATTCATGTGAGAGTTCTGGAAGGTTGAGCTGAGGCCCAGTTCACACCTTTCAAGTGAAAATGCATCATTTTTGCGTTTTGGTTTGGTCCATTGTGACAAACAGGCCGTTCGTCTCACTGGTGACATGCACTGCACTTTACACACATACTTTTTCTGTCATTCGCTTTGCACTTCGTAATGCACACAGCACTTTAGAGAAGCAAATTTGCACATAAAGGGATTTGCACAACGGTTGTCTTTTTAAATTATTTATTTATTGGAAACTGTTTGTCTGTGGGTCTGGTCGAGTGTGGCGATGGCGGCGGACCTGCAAGTCAAACACATGACAAATCAAAACTGGTAATGTGAAATATATGTGCCTGTTTTTAATTAGCTTTTCTTTTAGGTGTTGGCATGTGTTGTGGCCGTTCTCTAAGGTTTCCAAAATCTTGTTTACGGCCACATAGAGGGAGGGGGTCGTGTTTTTAGACGCGTGCTTCCAAAAATCCAGATGAGAAGATTGAGCTTAATAGAAGATTTATTCAGAACAAAAACAAACAACTTAAGGCTTTACAAAAAATCAAAATGTTTCTGGTCCACTACCAGATCCAAAATATTCCCTTGTCTGAATCCACAATCACCTTAAGGTAAGCTCTCTTTCCACGCTTGTGCTGCACGGTCAAAAACTTTTTTCAACTGAACTCCTCCTCCAATCCAGCACCTTAACAAATAAGCTTTCAGCCTGCCCCTCTGCGGGCCTCGCAGGCAGCAGCAACCTGTGGAGAATCAAGCTGATTGCTAGAGGCAGGACACCAGATTAACATAAAATATTGCCTCCACACTTACATGTTCATTTAAACTATAAGATCAATCCATTACCTAAATGATGCAACAAGCACCAAACTGACTATATTACAATGGCTCTTACAATTCCGGCCCCTAATTATAAGGCAGGAGGACTTATAATTAACAAAAAACTTATAGCTTAAGAAGAGCCAAAACAAACGTAAACAATCTAAGCGTAACTCTAACAGAACTATGTGCGTTCTAATGCAATCTCAGCACAACAAAAAAAAGAATTTTAAACATCCATGTCACACACAAGGCAAAGCTTGTCCACGGGCCTTTCCAGAGTGCTGAAAGGAGTCTTTATCAGCACTCTGCGGACTAGTCCTTTGGCGTCTGACATGGATTGTATGACCTTTCCCAGCAACCATGAACTTCGAGGGGCGTTGTCATCCACGACCATCACGACTTGTCCTGGTACTAGGTTTTGCTTGACTTGAGTCCATTTTTGTCGTTCCTGCAAGCTGGGGAGGTACTCACGCACCCACCTCTTCCAGAACAAGTCAGCAAGATACTGAATCTGTTTCCATCTGCGTCGTGTGTAGCAGTCATCTTTACCAAACAGTCCTGGGGGCAGCATAGGTTGTTTCTTTAGCAGGAGCAGATGATTTGGAGTTAAGGCCTCAAGGTCACTGGGCTCATCAGATGATGTGGTCAATGGTCGGCCGTTGAGAATGGCTTCCACCTCACATAACAGAGTCTGTAGCCCCTCGTCGTCTAATGTTTGTTCTTGCAACACTGACTTTAAGACCTTTTTCACAGATCTCACCTGTCGTTCCCACACTCCTCCAAAATGAGGTCCAGCAGGTGGGCTGAAAATCCACCGGATGTCTTTTTGAGCCAGCATGTCATGGATTTTGACTTGATTCCATTGCTGCATGGCTATCCGCAGCTCCTTTTCTGCACCAACCAGGTTTGTGCCATTATCCGACCTCATGATGGAAACTTGGCCTCTTCTGCACACGAACCGTCTTATTGCATTGAGGCAGGAGTCAGTGTCGAGACTGTGGGCGACCTCGATGTGTACGGCGCGAGTCGTCAAGCATGTGAACAGCACACCGTATCTTTTAACCATACTGCGACCTCTTTTGACCTCTATGGGCCCGAAATAATCCACACCAACACTGGTGAATGGCGGGTTATCTGGTTGCAGTCTGTCCACTGGCAAGTCTGCCATTTTTTGTCCATGAGGTTTCGCTTGGATCTTTTTACATGTGACACATCTTGACAAGATCTTTCTTACTGCTGAGTTAGCTGCAGGAACCCAGAATCTTTGGCGTAAACGGGCAAGGGTGTAGTTTCTTCCTAGATGTCCAACCTTTTCATGAATGTCCCGCAGAAGCAGAGTTGTGGGATGTACATCACATGGCATGATTATGGGGTGCTTCGATTCTTCTGGCATGACGGATTTGGTGAGACGACCTCCTACTCTCAGGATACCTTCTATCAGCACTGGATCCAGTTTCTGAATTGAGCTGCTTCTTTTCACCGACTGTTCCCCCTTTTCCAGCGTGGAGATCTCTGCTTGGAACCGTAGGCGTTGACAATAACGAATGATCTCCTTTTCTGCTCCGTTTAAGTCCTCGAGCGTCAGTGGTGCCTTTGCCACATCAGAAACTCGCTCGCTGGTGACAGCATCCAGGGGTGGTGTTGCTGCCTTCATCATTCGCCGCTGTCTGCTTAACAAACTCAGCACTTGTCTTAGTCTGAGCAACCACGCAACAGCTCTCTTCAAATGTTGCCAGCTGGAATAGTAGTGCATTACTTTGCTCACTGCATCAGCACCTGTGTTCACAGTAAAGCTCATGACAACTGTTTTCTTGACCTCTTGGTCATCCTCGGTGAGGTTCATATAGTTATGTTGTGTTGCCAGGTGGCTGTCTGGATTCTTCAAAACTGATGGCCCTTCAAGCCAGTATTGCTTGACCATGAACTGATCCACAGTGAGCCCACGAGAAGCACAATCAGCTGGGTTCTCAGACGTGTTGACGTGACACCATTGCTCCACCCTTGTAGCTTCTTTGATCGCCGCAACTCTGTTTGCCACGAAGGTTTTCAGACGTAGAGACTCATTGCGGAGATACTTCAATACAGCGGTGCTGTCAGTCCAAAACTTTGAGTCTTTCAATTCAAGCTGGAGCTCTTCTCTCAGCATTCTGTCCATATTGACAGCTACAACTGCCGCTGTCAGCTCCAAGCGGGGAATAGTGGTTTGCTTCAAGGGAGCCACTCTTGACTTCCCCATCATGAAAGCACAGTGCACCTGTCCTTCATTGTTTGTTAGTTTCAGGAATGACACTGTTCCATAACCAACCTCGCTAGCATCTGCGAAGTGGTGAAGCTGTGCAGTTGCAATGACTCCAAATCCTTCGGGTTTGATACATCTCTTCACCTTGAAGTTGGAGAGCTGAGGCAGTTGACTGATCCAATTAGTCCAATGCTGCACCAGCCTGTTCGGAATTTCCTCGTCCCACGTTAGCTTTTCTTTGCACATTTTCTGCAGAAAGATCTTTGCAGGGAGCACCACTGGAGCCAAAAAACCCAGTGGATCATATATGGAGCTCACCACCGATAGAACTCCCCTTCTGGTGACTGCTTTCCTGCTTACGTTTACTCTGAATTTAAAACAGTCCGATTCTATGCACCACAGCACACCCAGCGCTCTTTCTATGGGGAGAGCATCTTTGACCAGGTCCAGATCTTTAATGTCTTTGGCCTTTTCACCATCTGGGATAGCACTCAGGAAGGCTCTGCTGTTACTTGTCCATTTTGTTAGACGAAAGCCTCCTAAGGCACACAGGGTCACGAGCTCTTTACTCAAGGCGATGGCATCAGTGTCGCTGTTCACTGACTTTAAACAGTCATCCACGTAGAAGTTTTTCAGAACTGTTTCAACTGCTTGAGGTGAGGCTCCACTTCTATTTTCTTCTGCTGTTCTCCTGAGCGCGAAGTTAGCACAGCTAGCAGATGAGGTGGCACCGAAAAGATGCACAACCATTTTATATTCCACCAAATCCTTGGATAAGTCTCCGTCGGGCCACCACAGGAAACGGAGCACATCTGTGTCATCTGCTGGAACTCTTACTTGATGATACATGGCTTCAATATCAGCCATCATGGCAACATAGTCCTGCCTAAACCGTGTCAGTACTCCAAGGAGAGAGTTCGTCAGGTCTGGACCCTGGAGCAGTTCTGTGTTGAGCGAAGTTCCTTGGAAGCTGGCTGTGCAGTCAAACACAACACGCAGAGTCTTTTTTTGTGGGTGGTACACCCCGTGATGTGGGATGTACCACACTCTCCCATCTTGGCGTCGGAGTGTGGCGTCTGGTACCTGCACCGCATATCCTTTTGTTAACAGCGCATTGATGCAGTCTGTGTACTCCTGATGAAGTGTAGGGTTTTTGCAGAGTTTCTTTTTGAGATTTACTGCTCGCTGCACTGCAGCACTTCTGTTGTTTGGCATGTTTAATGACGATTTCTTAATTGGAAGGTTGATGTAATAGTGTCCGTCGGCATGACTGACTGACCTCGTTACAGAGGTGATGAAACGCTGGTCTTCTTGTGACATTTCTGTCTTGTCACTGTGGTGTTGTTCAGGAAAATCCGCTTGGTATTGTTGCATGAGCAGTTTTTCCACCGACTCCATTGAAATCCTGTTGACTGTGACTTGTTGTTGCTCACCGTCATCTGCTCCAGTTTCTCTGAGTGGACCGTTAACTGTCCAGCCGAGAATCATCTTCACTGCATAAGGTCCATTACCTTGGCTGTGAATTACTTTCCATGGTTCAAAGGCTCTGTGTACATTATTTCCAATAAGGAGTCCAATGTCTGTGTTGATCTCTGGCAGCTTCACCTCCTGAAGATATGACCATTTTTGGATGTCGCTTTGCTTTGGAATGTGTTCCTTTGTAACTGGGATGTTTTGTTGTGTGAACACTTTAGGCAAGTCTATGAAGCTGTTCTCCTCAATCCCGCTGATCTCTAAGTCTCTGAGAAGGCAACTTTTAACTGGCTTACTCGAGCTCATTGTAGTCAGGATGAGCTCGGTTCCTTTTCCTTGCAGGTTTAATTGCCTTGCCAGTGAGTCTGTGCAAAACGTTGCTGAGCTCCCAGGGTCAATGAAGGCATAGGTTTCTATGACTTTGCTGCCCTTTTTTGCCTTCACAAGGACAGGAAGAATGGCAAGAACACCTTTATCTGCGGCCCCGTCAGAGGTGGTTTTCTCTTGGTTTAGGCTGACGAGGGCGCTGGAAACCACAGTTTGCTCCATATCAGCTTCCTCTTGGATTTCTGTGTTTGGTTGGCTGTGAGCACCATCTTTTCTTGGAATGTGCGACAAGACTGGATGTTTTTCTGAACACACTTTGCATGACATTCTTCTTTTACAGTCTTTACTCATGTGGCCTTTAACTAGGCATCCAAAGCAGAGGCCAGCCTTCCTTATGAATTCCAACTTGTCTTTGTGTGGTTTTTTGGTGATGTGATGACACTCCACAAGTGTATGGTTGCCTTGGCAGAACAGACAGGGCTTTGAGAAGGAAACTTGACTTGATGTGTCATTGGTCTTTGTCTTTGATTTGTAGATTCCTTCATTCTTTGTCGTAGTTACATCAGTCACAAAGCTGCTACTTTTAATTCTTTCTTTCTTGACTTTGAAGTCCAGCACTGATGCTTTCTTTTCCTTCTTCTCTGCAGCGGATCCTAGTAAATCTCCAAACAGGGGGTCTGCAATGATCTTGGCCTGCCTGTCAACAAAGGAAGCTAGATCTGTGAACCTAACTCTTCTTTGGCGCTCCTCTTGGATCTCAAAGGCTAATGTTCTCCATCTTTCTTTTAACTTATAAGGCAACTTGGAGATGATAACTCTCATATTAGTTGGGCTATCCAACTCCTCCATGTAGTCTACATCTTCAAGGGCATTGCGACAACTTAACAGGAAGAGTGCAAAGTTGTTGAGGGCAGAAGCATCTTCTGGTTTTATTTGTGGCCACTTGAACATCCTTTCCAGCAGAGCAGCTGCAATTTTTAGTGGGTTGCCATATCGATCTTCCAACAGATGTCTAGCATTCTGGTAACCACGACTTGGGGGCATATGCTGGCAGCTTTTCACAAGATCACGTGGTTCACCTCTCGTATACTGTTCCAGGAAGTACAGCTTGTCAGCACTGTTATCAGTCCGAGAGTCCACAGCATGCTCAAAGGCTTTAATAAATGACCGGAAGTCTAGAGGATCACCACAGAACACAGGTATGTCTCTCTTTGGTAGACGAGCCAACTGTTGCTGCTTAACTAGCATTTCTGTGATGTCCGTCTGCTGTTTCATTACTTTGTAGACATCATTTGTGATGTTGCCTTGATTTTGTGAGACCCCACTAGCAGCCGCTTGAGAGCTTTCAGCTTGCATTACCTTACTCCTGGCTCCTGGTGATGGCCCCATCCTGTACGTGGCACGGCGTTGCTCATAGAGGTTGCCAGGGTGACGTCCTCCATCTTCACGTCTTTCAACCTTTGCTGGAGTCTTTGCCTTAGCTGCAGCATCCACATACTCATTCATTGCATCACCTGTTTCCTGGGCCACTTGGTCTTCATAGGCTTTTACTTTAGCCTTTGCCACTGCCATAGCCGTCTTCACATCCAGTTGCTCTTTCTCTGCTTTAAGTTGCGCCTCTTTCAACTCCAAAGCATGTTTTTGTTCGAGCGCAGCTGCCTTGGCCTCCAGAGCTGCGAGCTTTGCCTCCTGTCTACGGCGTGCAGATGATGTAGACGACGTTCCACTGCGGCTGCTGCTGCTCCTGGATCCACTAGATTTACTAGACTGAGTTACCATTGACACGCTGTCCATGGGAGTTACCTCATCATCACACACTGGTAGAGCTTCTTCACCACTTTCAGTGTCCTTAATCCATGTGTAAGCTTTCCTCATAAAGATTTCAAATGCATCCAATTTTGGCTTAAACCATCCATCTTGGTCTGCTGCATGCTCATCTTCATGAAGATACATCAAAACCGTGCTGTTGCATTCTTTGAAATCTTCCAAAGTTACCTTGAAAACTTTCATTCTTGACTTCACTCCTTCCAAGTTAGAAGCATTGTCCATTAACTTTTCCATCTCATTTGATTTTGCAGTCAGCATCCTTAATTTTCCTCTCCTTGCATTGATAAACTGCTGTAGTTTCTCAGCTGCAGACGCTTCTTTGTGTTTGACCGTAACAACGGCTTTCTCCATATCATCTTCCATGACACCACTTTCTTTAAACAACGCACGGGGATAATGTCCGGATCTTAAACAGCAACCTGCCGAGCTACTCCAATAGTTGGCAGCGTGGCTTTACCTTACAGCTGACGTACTTTTGTTGCTTCAATCCAAGTCCTTCTTTCCTTCTGCAGTGGCACCGGAACGCCCACGCACGCAGTCAGGTAATCCCATCAATTAGTCAGGTCCAGTTGCAGCTTTACTCTCCAGTAGTTCCTCCACGTTGAAAGTTTTTGACGAATGTTGTGGCCGTTCTCTAAGGTTTCCAAAATCTTGTTTACGGCCACATAGAGGGAGGGGGTCGTGTTTTTAGACGCGTGCTTCCAAAAATCCAGATGAGAAGATTGAGCTTAATAGAAGATTTATTCAGAACAAAAACAAACAACTTAAGGCTTTACAAAAAATCAAAATGTTTCTGGTCCACTACCAGATCCAAAATATTCCCTTGTCTGAATCCACAATCACCTTAAGGTAAGCTCTCTTTCCACGCTTGTGCTGCACGGTCAAAAACTTTTTTCAACTGAACTCCTCCTCCAATCCAGCACCTTAACAAATAAGCTTTCAGCCTGCCCCTCTGCGGGCCTCGCAGGCAGCAGCAACCTGTGGAGAATCAAGCTGATTGCTAGAGGCAGGACACCAGATTAACATAAAATATTGCCTCCACACTTACATGTTCATTTAAACTATAAGATCAATCCATTACCTAAATGATGCAATAAGCACCAAACTGACTATATTACAATGGCTCTTACAGCATGCATGCAGTGAGTGTGGAGGAGGTGTTGGGTGTGTGAGTGTGGTGAAGTGTGTGTGTGATTTTAACTTACCTTCTGCTCCGACGTCCAGGAGTGGTTCTTCTTCTTCTTCTAATGATTTCCGGCAGGCTGTACGCTTTTTTAGCGCAATGCTGCCCCTTCAGGTTAAGTAGTAAACATCAGTTCACACTTTAGACTGGAGTAGAGGTTGGTGGCTCGCAAAAACTTAATCCCAGCATTGACAATCAAGCAAGAATTGCTACCTGCAGAAAATAACGACTTAAAAGAAAAGACTGTTATTCCAAATTGTGATAGTTCTTTAGGGGCACAGGAGAGACTGTGAGGATGTGCACTTCCCTCCACTCTTTTCAAGGCTTCTGCATAGGAGATCTTATGCGTTTCTTTAACCACTTGAACCTGCTTTGCTTTGACAAAAAGACAGCATTCCCTCGATGTAGCCATATGACTGCCACCGCAATTACAGCACTTAGAAACAGACGCGGTGCAAGATGCAATGTCGTGTTCCCCTCCACACTTTGAACATCGTCTGTTACCATTGCAGGAGGCAGCCATATGCCCAAAGCGCTGGCATTTAAAACACCACATGGGGGGTCTCTGATATTCCTTCACCTGATATGACAAGCATCCAATAAACACTCGGCTTGGCAAAGAATTACCACTGAACGTAGTCAAGACTGGGGCATTGGGGTTTCCTCGTCCAGGAGTGGGATCCACGGACACCACTAAAGAAGGTTCTGGGCTGGACCAAGAGTGGAAATGGGTGGGGGGTGGTTTCACGGATTTTAGATATGGTTTAGGATTTCATGCATTTATTTGGGGTCGTTAGTTTGGCTTATGCTTAAGTAGGGCTTTTTTCTTTAGATTAATATCATGAGTTTGTAGTGGAGGATTTTAACATAGTTTTAGAGATCCAATATTATGTCTTACACCTCTTGGAGTTTTTACGGTTTTACCCTGTTAAGCTGAGTGTACTTAAGGGCCCGAAGACATTCAGTAGAGAGTGATTGTGATCGTGGTGGTGGCAGCTGTGGGCTGCTGCTGGGGAAGCCAAGCTCCAGAAAATCCTCCAATGCACCTTTTTGCACTTTATTTTGGTTTTTGCACAAGCAAATAAATGAGAAGTGGACCACTCAACTTGGACTCATCCCTTAGTGCTCACTGTTTCTCTGCCGCTCGCAGCACTGCTTCCATCCATCATGTGCAGGACTGTTCACTGCGGCTGGGATCAGCTTACACTACTGCAGCGTTTCAGAACAGTTGCGCCTCCCCGTTGCCGCAGAGACAGAGTTGGAGCATTTTCAACAAGTTTTGGCACCTTTGTCGTGTGAACGCACACCTGAAACACAGCAAATCGTTTCCAATATGGTGTAAAGAAAAAAATGACTGAATGAATTTGTGTCAAATTTTACTTCTGAGTAGAGAAAATGATTGAGAGCTGCAGTTTATTGAGAGAACAAGCTGCTGTCTGTGGCCAAAAGCAGTTCCTCCTCCTGTGTGTGTGTGTGTGTGCGTGTGTGCGTGTGTGCGTTCTCGTATTTCTATCCTTGTTGGGGCCAAATGTCCCCACAAGGATAGCAAAACGTGGAACGACGTGTCTTGTGGGGACCTTTTTCCGGTCCTAAGTAGGAGAAACAGTGTTTTCTTGACCATGTTGTTGTTACTGAAAAAAGTAAAAATGCAAAAACATTTCTTTAGGGTTAGGCTGTGTTGTGGTGTGGGTTAGGGTTAGGGTAAGGATCAGGGTTAGGGGCTAGACATGAATGGGAGTCAATGGAAGGTCCCCACAAGGATAGAAATACGAGACTGTGCGTGTGTGTGTGTGTGTGTGTGTGTGTGTGTGTGTGTGTGTGTGTGTGTGTGTGTGTGTGTGTGTGTGTGTGTGTGTGTGTGTGTGTGTTCCCTGCCTCCACCTGCTGTTCCAGACTGAGAACACAACAGATTCAGACAGAATCATGTCAGAGTGGAGGACCATCACACTGCCAGCTGTTCCAGCTGTTGGCCACTGGCCGTAGCCGTGTGCTGCAAACCAGTCCAGGGAAACCAGCCCCAGCCCACGACTTACTGTTGATGAGATTTGATTTTGCTTTGTGTGTTTTACTTTTTTTTTTTCATTACAATGAAAAAAAGGGGTCAGGGTTACAGTTTCAAATTCTTGTATTAAATCTGAGTGTGTTGTTCCACATTTATTTTTTCACTTTTATTTTTCAACATGTTGTGAATATTGACTGTAGAGTGATTGATTGATCATCATGCAGTATACATAAAATAATGATATATATGGGTGTGTTTTTTTACAAAATCATTGTAATTTCTTTTGCAACCTTTTTTGAGCAATTTTAGGTTTTTTTTCTCCATCATTGGCTTCTAAAAATAAGTTATTACAGAGTTTTAGATCACTGCAGCCGTGCAGATCTGGTTTAATGTTAATGAGATGAAGTATTCCTGGGTGTCTGAGCATCAGCTGACAGGAGCTTCCTCAGTCCCTTCAGAGCCCTCAGGCCTCAGTCTGGAGTTGGTTTTCGCTGTGCTGGACAGACTGGATGCAGGAAGTGAACCCCGGGAAGCCCGTGGGACTCTTTCCTCCATACATGTTTATTAGCGCAGAGGAAAATGTAAAGCGCCGCCTGCACATGACAAACATCTAAATTACATGTTGCGTGCTGTAAATACCACCAAGGCTGCTGCTATTTTTTTTTTAATGGAGTCTGAGAATGCTTTTGAAATTTTAGAGTGTTGAACTGAGAGCTGGGAGGCTTTAAGAAGATTCAAACCTGTATTTTCACATTTTTTTTCCTACATGCAAAACAGTTGGACACGTTCGGTCCTGCTTGGCCTGAAAAATGCAGTTTTGAGTTAAAATGGTTGCGGTGAAACTTCTTTGAGTTATTTCAAGCAGCCGCAGCGGAGCAGCTGGTTTACACCTGGAAAATAATCTGCATCTTTTCACCACAGTTTCCTGCGGTTTAAGTAAAAACTAATGAATGGAATGGAAACAAATGCACATTCCCTGCATTCCACTTTAACCTCAATACACCAAACCGCCGGTGGTTTTTAATCATCCTCATTTAGACTTAAGGGTTTATTCCCAATATGTGTTACCACTAATACTGAAACTTGAAATTCAATATATGTTCATAAAAGATTTTAAACCAAAAAGAGTCTATTACGGAAAAAGAGTCCGAGTTTGGGTTTTTTAAATGAAATGCTACTGATCTACACCTTGATTCATCTCCAGTTAAGCACAGATCGTTTGTTTTATTTCATTTTGCAAATCATTTTTCATTTCTTTGTATATGTGGTCCCTTTATGGCCGTTTTTTTTAAATGAACTGGATCTGTGAATGGTAAATGGTTGGTTTCTTTGTGTTACTTTATCTTATTTTCTAGTGATTTTCTTATTTTTGTTATTTGTAGTTGTTTTTATGGTCTTTTACAGCATTTGTAACTCTTTTGAATTTAATTATTCTCTGTATTTAATCGCAATCTGTGTCCATATAAAGCCTTTTGTGGTTTTGGAGTTCATCCATATTTGAAAGGAGAACAGTCTTCGCTTTATTTGATTAAAATCTTTTGCTATTGTTCATTTTATTTTTGAGAATTCAACATAATTCAGATGCTGCACTTCATGAAAAAAAAACAATAAACTGAACAATCTCCTCGCATTTCAATATTGATTGATCAAGAAAATGTTCAATCGAATAGTATAGATGTTGAAATTTGAGGAGCTTTGGTGAATAATTGGATTATGATAAATAATGTGAAACATTGATGAGAACATGTGTAGAAAGCTTTCATACAGAAGAGAGCTTTACTTTCTCATTAATTGCTCCACTAGACTGGAGAAAGTAGCAGAGGATGTTTGAAAAATGAAGGTGGTTTCCGTCTTTAACGGCCTGGGCCTGTTAATCTGAGGCCTCGCCTGTGAAGAGGGATTATAATGAGCCGAGCTGCTGCAGTCCTGCAGTAAACAGGGATTATGAGCAGCTCATCACCGCTCAAAGAATCAGATGGAGGCTTTTTATTTGGATATTTTACATGAGGCCTTTACCTCCTGATTAAAGAAAACTTTCATTCATAAAAAAAAAATGAAGAGTGAGCGTGACATGTCCCTGACGCTCGCCGCCCTCAGCCTGGAAGCCCGCCGGTCTGAATACCACAGCCTTTAATGTGGCTGTAACCCCGGGCCCGACTGGAGCCTCCACAGGGCCGCTCCGCTCTCTAATCTCACACGCTGGGCTCCACCTTCCTGATGGAGCGGTCGTTAACCGCGAGGAGGAGGAGGAGGAGGAGGAGGAGGAGGAGGAGGAGGAGGAGGCCAGATGTCAGCCTGCTCCTGCTCCTCGCTGCAGAACCACAGATCACAACAGCGGTGTGATCTGCTTGTGTGATCTGCTTGTGTGATCTGCTTGTGTGATCTGAGGAATGCTGTGTTTTTAACATAGACATCGTAGAAGTTCATCTACATGGCACTTTATTTTGAAAGAAAATCCAACAAGGTCCAAAAGGAAATTCTTTCACTGTGTTTGATTCCAGGATGCTCTGGTGAGAAATCAGTGGCTGCAGGAAGTCTCCACGCTGAAACTTCAACAATGACTTCAAATTCAACTTTTGAACTGATGGTTTGGACTGAAGAAATGCTCATGTTCTGGGCTAGAAACTGCCTTCAAATGCAAAGCAAAATGTAAAAGAAAAAAAAAAAAAGTCTGACTAATTGTGATTAACTATGGAAATGATGTGATTTATTGTGAATTAAAAAAAATAATTTTTTGACAGCCCAAAAAAAAAAAAAAAAAACCTCAATTTATTTTATTTAGTGGTGTGACGTACTGGACTTACTACATCCTTAACTCGAGTGCACTGGTTGTTAGTTAGTTAGTTAGTTAGTTAGTTAGTTAGTTAGTTAGTTAGTTAGTTAGTGGAAATTCTTCCATTTTTAAAAAAAAAGAATAAAAAAAAAAAAAGAATAAAATCTCAGAGAACTCAACAGATGTCTAAAAGCGGTTTCGTCTTTCTGTCAGTGTTCTCCCCCAGCCGGGGTTCAGACCAGATACCTGGATAATGAGCTGATAACAGCGGCGCATCCAAAGCAAAACAAACACTCCTGCAAGGAGGGAGTGACGAACGAGGGCGAGGCAACCCAGAGAGAGTGGAACCACGAGGAACCTCTAAATTAGAAGACATGAGAATAAAATGCAATGAATATATAGGAAAATCATATTTCCTCAACATTAGTAACATCATTACTTCTATATTTCTTTCTTTATTGTCTATTGTTTACGTACCGCTTGAGCACTACTTCCACTTGAGCTACATGAGCTCTCTCTCGCAGTGCATGGGATCAAGTCATGAGTATGTATTGAATACAATTTAAATGAAAATATATAAAGATATGGAAGAAGTACAAACCTTTCAATGAAAAAATTCTCTGGTTCCTTCTTATAAGTTTTACCTTTGAGGTTAAATATCCTCCAGGAGAGAATGTTCATCTAATGCCATCATTCTATTCTGATTTCTCACAATAATGTAAACTCTTTAAAGCTTTTCTCCTTTAAAATGTTTCACTTTCTGTGAAGTTTCTGTCTGTATCTCCTCTGTCTCCTCACTGTTTGTTGTTTACTTTAATTTGCAGGCATTCCTCTTGTCTTCTCAGACACAAAGTGTCCTTTCTGCAGTGGCTCGGAGTGTTTGACAGCATCGTTTTACAGGATCGTAACCCGTGGAGAATATTGTGCAACAGACATGTTGAAAAAGAAGAAAAAGACGTTACTGAAAACAAAGAGTCTCACTATCAGCGTTAACATTGTCCTGAAATCTGACAAAGACGGCAGGATGCAAACGAGTGTTTATGCATCCTATACAAATAGTGACTTTGGCAGCATAATGTGAAAGCATGAATCATGGAAGGGTTAAAATATTGTGGAAGAAGTGAGCTCTCTTTCATCATCCACAGGATTAGTAATGCACACACACCACCTCACAGCGGTTTACACTCCGTCTGCACGATGTTTCAGGTGAAAACGCATCGTTTTTCCTCGTTTTTTTTTTTTTTTGGCAGAAAATGGTGGAGTTAACATGCTGATCCAGGAGTTGGCGCTGCTGGTTTGTTTTAACAATGAAAGCACAGGGAAAAACATGTTATACACATTAACAATGGCGAGAATGAGGACATTCTGCTACAAGGTCTATTCACATTTTTCCAAAAGGTCACGTTTTCTGTTGGAGCATTTTCAAAAAGTTCCACCTGGGAGCTGTTTTTAAAAACTTCTGCTTGCAGAGGCTCTGAACAGCTTTGCCGTGTAAACGAGGCCTTAGAGCCACCAGTTATTCTTTCGAGCATGTCTTTGGATTCTCAGAGGAAAAGTCCATGCATGCACAGAGACAACATGCAAACTCCACAGAGGACACCGTGTCCAGTTACGTAACATGACGTGCGGTCCTTCAGTCACGCCTGTTTGTTTTCTCTGCCTTCCCGTGTCGTGAGAGGATCTCACAAACAGACTGTGGTGAGTCCGACATGCTGTGGGTTAAAGTGGCTTTGAGCTGAAGCTGATTGATAGGGAGGGTTTTTTTGTCTGAGCTTCAGCGGGGATCACACTGAAGGACAGGTTTGGGTTTTCAGCTGATTTCTTGTGCTACACCCATATAAAGGGAACCACAGCTGTCATTTGTCACAGCTGTATCTCTATTTCTATCTCTTTATCTATGCATAGCTCAGTATTGTAAAAAAAAAAGAAAAAAAAGTATAAATTGCAGCAGACCTAAGGCTTTAACAAATACTTCAACATATCTTAACTTTGACATTGCAGATTTTATAGAGAACAGGAAGTAAATCAGGCAGGAAAGCCTGAAACAGGATGGGACAAACAGACACAGGAAACACCGACCAAAACCAAACCAAGCAGGATGTGAGAAGGAAGCAGAGGAGAGGCCTTCACCCGGAGAGCCACCAAGAGCCATCAGTGAAGAGAAGATTAGAATCCCTGATACACAACTTTTAATTCTTCAACTTTCCCAGACACCCTTTAAAAGATGAACCCAGTAAACAGACAAGGCTCTGACTAGACTCCGAATCTCCTGATACACGTTGGTTAACAGAGTCCTCAGCTGGGTAAAACTTTAAATATGCTGTCATTCTGCAAATTCTACAAATAAATGTGAACCACAATTGTAATAAACTCCAGGTCCTAAGATCTCTATTCCCATCCGTATACAAAGTGAATTGGGTTTAGAATGCTCTCCTGGATGCCGTGCGCTACACTCATTAGGCATTAATCCGCCTGCTTGCTAGTGAATTGGAGTAATCATATTAATTTCTGCTTGATCAGGTCTATTTCCATGTAACTGGATCATTCATCTCTGGACTGAGACCCCTGAGCAGCAGGAATGTTATATTGGCTGAGAGTACGAGCAAAGTTCAGTAATTCCTCAGTGGTGCTAAACATACAGGTTCCTGTCAGGCCCGTTGTTTAAGACTGCAATGTGATTAAAAAAAAAAAAAAAAAAAAAATTAAAAGGCGACATTCTGCACTTTTCTCAATAAAGTAGCTGTTGTTCACTGAGGATCTGATCCTCACATTTATTCAGTCTCACCGGAATTTGAACCTTTGTGCAAAAATTTATCAGGAGTCAGTTTCTAAGAGGTAAAACATACTAATTCTGTGTTCCGACAGAGAGATGCTGCAGCTTGCAAATACATGCTAAGCTCCCCCCGAGGCCAGCTTAGCTCCTCAATCCTATCCTTCAGCGTCGTCTCGGAGAGTTTTTCACCTTTTATCCCAATGACAGGTTCACTGCTGCACAAAGAGGAGGAGGGATCTGAGCACTGAAGGCACTAAAACTCCGAGAGGCAAAACAAAACAGGCTCAGTGAATCATCTACATGCAAATCAGACCTCCAGTCTGAGCGCAACACTCGTCCAGACATACTTCTCTCAATTCCAAGAAGAACTCTGTTTGAACATGTAGGCCTCAATTTGACATTCTTCCATTTGTCTATCCATCTATCCATCATTCATCCATCTGTCCATCCATTCATCGATCCATATATCCATCCATCCATCCATTCATTTATCCATATTTCCATTCATCCATCTGTCCATGCATTCATGCATCCATCCATTCATCCTTCCATCCATCCATCCATCCACCCATTCACCGTCATGCTGCCAGTCATCTATTCATCCATTGATCATCAAGCTATCAGTCATTCATGAATCCATATATCCATCTGTCCATTAATCCAGTGATTCACCATCCATCCATCCAACCAAAAAACATGGCTGCATCTACCAGCATCTATCCACCTACCAGGGGTGTAACAACACATGTATTAGTATTGAACCGTTTCGGTAATTGACGTTTGGTTTGGTGCAGGGCTGTGCACGGGTGAGTTCAAGGGCCGGAAGATTTCTTTTTATTAATTTTTTTTATTTTTTTGCTCACGGGCCGGACGTTGTGTGTGTTTACGTTCTACCATGTGCAGCTACACCTGCAGCCCGTGCATGATGGCTACTGCAGCCTCGTCCATGCTTCACATGTCCACGTGTATCCGCATTGCGATTGGTCCCTGTGACAAAAATCGTCATGAATTCCTGTCCGCTAGGGTCAGCGCGCAGCCACGTGTTGCATGTGCGCGCAGGTTGTACCGGTGTACGCATGCGCCAGAGCGCCACAGCAAACAAAACATGACAGACGGCAACTTTGAAAAGTGACTGTGAGAAGCCATCAGGCTGTAGCTCCGTCTACAAAGAAACCTGGAGAGTGAGACACTGGTGGATGGAGAGAGCAGACTCTGTTGGGAGGGATGAGAAGGTCTGCCGACAGAAATGAAAGTACGAGGGGGTACCCAAAAACAACTGGAATTTGGTCATCAAATACTAATAATAATGAGTTACAACTTCTGGCTGTCAGATGTGCTGCAGGTAAGCCTCGTGCATATCTGTGAAACAGCTGAGCTCCCAGAGTGACACTGACGCCTGTCTGTTACTGTTAGTCTGTTACTATAAATAGTAACAGAGTGCTATAAATAGGATGTGAGGAGGAAGCAGAGCGTAGTGGCGGAGTGGAGCCGGTTGATCCACCACCACAGAGCGCCAGCGGACACGGCGCTGCGCCTCACGCAGTTTCTGGTGAAGAATGAGATGAATCTCCTCTCCCATCCGCCTGATTCGCCAGATGTAGCGTCAAGTGACTTTTTCTTGTTCCCCAAGTTGAAGAAGGAGCTGAAGGGACAGCGGTTTGCAGATGTGGAGGAGGTGACAGACAAATCGCAGCCGGCCCAGAATGGCACGACGCATTGGTGAAGTGGGAGACATGGCTGGAGCGCTGCATTGATGCGGATGGAGATTATTTTGAAGGCGACGGTGATGTTTTATTTTGAAATGTCATAAATAAAAAGTTACAATCAAATTCCGGGAACTTTTGGGTACCCCCTCGTATCTAACCATTAGGGCTCCGCCCCCGCGATTCAGAAACAGAAAAAAAAAGGCTAAATAAACTCTGATACTAAGTGATAATGTACTGACAATGTACATGCCTCATTTCCTATAAATAATCTATAATAAAGGAACAGATAAACAGTGTAGAGTGCCGGAAAAGGATCAGTGCGCCTCCATGGAAAGCGCACCATGTGATCCCAAATGTAGCATGACAGAAGGCACATACGCATCGGTGGTGCGAGGAGAATTGTATTTAACTTATTGCCAAGCAGCACTTTGCATTTATTTCATTTTCCTGTTTCTAGAAAATAGCAAGTTGTTACAGTAATTTGTTGTTTACAAATACTAAACACCCAAATGAACAACAATTTAGGTTTTGCATTTTGTTCCTGGACTGTATCGAACTGAAACGTGACCTCAGAACCGAGGTACGTATCGAACTGAGATTTTTGTGTATCACTACACCACTGCCATCTACCATCAACGTTTAAATCCATCCATCCTTTCATTCATTCATTCATACATTTATCCATCCACCCATCCTCTTTCTATCAATCTATTCCTCCCTCCTTCCACATATTGATCCTCCATCCATTTTCCAACTCTGCTGTACTGAGTGATGGTGATCTACTTTAGATATGACTAAAAATTATTGTGTGTGTATGTGTGTGTGTGTGTGTGTGTGTGTGTGTGTGTGTGTGTGTGTGTGTGTGTGTGTGTGTGTGTGTGTGTGTGTCATGGGATAATTTGGTCATGCTTCTGTCAAAAATGTGATTCACTGAAAATTATGCTGCAGTCATAAACACGTCCATCAAAACTGGCAGATTACTTCCAGCCACTACAGTAAAGTGTCTCTCAGCTGTTCATCCAGTGTACATGACTGTCTGCCTGCTGTTAGAGGGTGTGTCGACTCTTGGTGAATTTCCCTCAAAGATTCGAGACAACTGGAACCGCAAAACTACAAAGAAAGAGAGAACAAGAGAAACACAAGCAGATACAACTTTAACATTTGGATAAATCTTAATTTAATATTGATACCAGTATAAGAATTTACTCTTTTTTGTATTCCAACAAAAAGCTAGTTGTACAAAACAGACACTCATGTTGTATTGCAGCCCCGAGCACCATTTTACATAGTTGTTCAGTTGACGGCTCTACAGAGTTGTTTTACAGCCGTTTGAGTTATGTGAGAATGTAGAGAAGTTCCACTTTAACATGTGAGCTGTAATTATGCGGCTGTCTCATGTAAAGCCATGTAACCCATGACTGTAGGTCCAAGGATTAGCTTTAACAGCTCGTCATTCCAGCACGGAGCAGAAGGTGTATTGTTGTTGAGAGATCCTTCTTCCACACCCCTGGTCCACCAGGGACCGGTCCACCCAGGACCAACCAGCCTCCGAGTTCTCGACAAGACGCACACAGAGACACAGGTCCACAAGAATTCACAGTCATCAATTAACCCAACGAGCAGGTTTTTTAAATAAAGCTGGAACAGCCACAGAACAGTCACGTAGAGACAGAGGCCTGGAATCAAACCCGGAGTTTTACTACTGTGAGGTGACACCCAACAGGAGAAAAAACAATTGTTTAAACAGTGTTTGACCTTTAATGGACGGACGGAATGAAATAAAGTGACTGAGAACTTAAATGAATGGATGAATCATCAAAACTCCTACAACTCTTCTGTTTTAACGGGGAGTTAAACACATGGAGATAAAGCGAGCAGCAGAGAGGAATCCACCCAAAACCAAATCAATCCCAAGAGGCTTTAACTAGTGGCTGTGACCTCCACCATGCCCTTCACTAGCAGCTCCAGCAGCCATGTCTTCAGCTCTCAGGGTGTTTTTCCACACGGTTGTTTCACTTCTGGAGAAATCTCGATAAGTCTTTATCACGTAAACGACTTCTGGTGAAATGGTTGATAAACCACACCACCCTGTTTCACCATATCAGTTCATCACATCATTGTTCGTTCTGCTTTTTTTCCAGCTAACTTCTTGTTTCTGACAGGACGCGGACGTCCCAACAGAGGGCTGCAAAAGCAGGTGAGAACACTTTGTTTTTTTTTGGTTTTTTTTTGGGCATTTATTAGAATAGGTTTCTTGACAGAGTCTCACACAGTATGACAGGTACAAATACAAAATTGCTGTCAGGGTTACAAAATACAAAAACAATCTATTAGCCAAGAAGTGGAGGAACTTTGTTGGTTCAATAATTTCCAGAGTAATAAAACATTACGGTAACACTTTACTTGAAGCACCCCTATATAACACATTATAAGGAGGCTACATTATAGCACTTTATAACTATAGTTATAAATACTCATAAATGATCACAATGCTTTATAACATCGGGACCGAACCCTAACCCTAACCCTAATCCTATACTGTATGGTGGGTTATAAAGCATTATGATCATTTATGAGTCTTTATAACCACTTATAATGTGTTATACCGGGTGCTTCAAGTAAAGTGTTACCAATATTTCTTACCATTTTACTTTCCCCATTTTCACAGTTGCATAAATAAAATAACTTTACCTTTACATTTACACATTCCATTCGTGTGGGCTTAGCTGACATGGCAAGGATATAAGAACTACTAACATTACGCCACCCTCTTAAAATAATTGCGTAAGTCATTTTTTTCCGAAATTTTTTTTTTTGCCTTAATCATCTCCTCATGATGCTGGCCACCTCTGGTAAAATTGCCTACATCCTCAGTTAAACAGATCATGCCATTCTACCCCTTTAGTATAATTGCCTATATCAAGAGTGTGACTTAGGCAGTTTTATTTTGCCTAAGTCAAAAGACAATGTGACTTAGGCAATTTCAAGATGTTTCAAGATGGCGGCTGATTCAAGAAGAACAAACGTCTACACAGTTGCTGACATTATTTCTATGATTCAGGGCTCCTCTGATATTGTTAGCCAAAGATGTTTACTATAATATAAGGTAGGCTATAAAAATTGAATAATATTTCACTGTGGCAGTCGCAGAAAGAGGAGACAGACGAAGGATTTGGTGCGAGTGGAGTTTATTCTTCATACACGCCAGCGACAGCTGTTATCACAGGAAGCTCCGTCTGACAGGCTACTTCCGCCTTTATAAACCCCTCTGTCAGTGCACCACACCTCCCCACGTCACTAAACCCCGCCCCTTTGAATGTGAGAATCCTGTAATCCATTTACACCACACAGCCCCCCCGCCCCCCAACATGCAGAAGGGGGCTAGTGCCATAAGGAAAACAACAACAACAACAACAAAATTAAAAAGCGCCATCAATAATTATCTGCAGTCCCACACGGGAGGCCTAATCACATGGCCAAAATGACTGCGCACCTCCACAGGCACAAGTGCAGGAACAGCTGGTGGGGCAACTGAAGGTGCAGGGGGCACGGTGGCAGCAGCCGATTTGGGGGGACGACCCCGCTTCCGAGGCTGCGCCACCTCCATTGGCTCCTCCGGCAGAACATGCGCAGGTTTCAAGTGATCTAGCGAAACCCGGACCTGCTTCCTGACATTGTCCAAAAGAAAGTTGTTGGGCTCCGCTTCCAGGACGTGGAACGGGCCATCATAAGGAGGCTGCAGTGGGGCCCGGTGGGCATGGTGGCAAACAAATACAAACTTAGGTGCCATCAGCATCCTCGGTACAAAGGAGCGGGGGAGGCAGTGATGAGCCGGAACCGGGACAAAATGCCGACTGTCCTCCATGGAAACGAGCCGTATAACCGCTATTGACCAGGGTTCCGACGGATATGGGAGGAATTCTGCGGGAACCCGCCGCAGCTGACCCAGTACCAGCTCTGTAGAAGATGCCTGCAGATCCTCCTTCGGGGCCGAATGCAGGCCCAGCATGACCCACGGCAGCCGATCAACCCAGTTGCAGTCCGTAAGGCTGGCACTGAGAGCCGCCTTCGTGGAGCGATGGAAGCGCTCGCACAGCCCATTAGCCTGAGGGTTGAATGCCGTGGTTCGTTGCCACTGCTGTCCAGAGCTCAGAGGTGAACTGGGGGCCTCTGTCCGATGCCACATCCAGGGATGTGCCAAAACGGGCCACCCAGGTGGATATGAAATCCCGGGCCACCTCTGCTGACGTTGTCAACGCCAGCAGGACCACCTCCGGCCACCTGGTGGTCCGGTCCACCATCGTGAGGAGGTGCGTAAAGCCTCGGGAGGGGGGCAGCAGACCAACCAAGTCCAGATGGACATAGTCGAACCTCCGTTCAGGAACAAAAAACGGCCTATATGTGGCGTTGAATGTTGGCTTTCTGACACGCCACGCAGGAGACTGCCCAACTCCTGACGTCCTTCCTGAGACCTGGCCAGATAAACCTGGCCCCCGCCAGCTTCACCGATGCCCTCACCCCAGGGTGCGACAACGCATGGATAGCGTCAAACACCCGGCGGTGCAAGCCTGCAGGGACCATAGGGTGAGGCTGTCCTGTAGAGACGTCACACAGGATCGTAGTCCCATTCCCCTGAAGTGAAACGTCCAACTGTAACCCTGTGGCAGCTGTCCTGTACGCCTGGACCTCAGAATCAGCCTGCTGGTCAGCAGCCATAGCAGTGTCATCCAGCCCCAGCTGCACAGAGCCCACGTGCGCTCCGGAGAGGCAGTCAGCCACCACATTGCTTTTACCAGCTACATGATGAATGTCAATGGTAAACTCCAAGATGACAAAGAGGGGGCACTATTGTCTGGCAGACTATGGCTCACTGGTCTTGGACATGGTGAAGGTGAGGGGTTTGTGGTCCGAAAATGTGGTGAACTGCCATCCCTCCAGCAGGAACCGAAAATGGCGTACAGCGAGGAAAAGGGCCAAAAGTTCTTGGTCAAACGTGCTGCATTTCTTATCGCTGTCACGCAGTTGTTTACTGAAAAATGCCAGAGGCTGCCAGGCTCCATTTCATTAGTTTGTTAAACTTTATACCTGACAGGGTATACACAGCAAATTGTCCAGTGTTGAATTAACTCTGAAAGTGTTAAAGAGTGGTCTCATATATACACTGTTGTAGTGTTAAATCTAAGTGTTAAGATATACACTTTAAAGTGTTCATTCTAAGAATTAACACTGCACAGAGTTAAATAGGAACACTGGTCAACAGAGAGGAATATTAATATAACTCCACAGAGTGTCAGCATTAGAAAATTAACACTGGTCAGTGTTGAGACTTTAACACTACAAAAGTGTATATATGAGACCACTCTTTAACACTTTCAGAGTTAATTCAACACTGGAAAATTTGCTGTGTAGAAGGTTTAAAATTGCATAGGTCACAAAGGCATGTACAAAAATTTGCCTAAGTCATTTAATTCTCTCATGTTGCATGTTTGACTGACCTTGTGGTTTGTATGTCAACATGCATCTGTTGGAATAGCTGTTTTGATTAAGATTGTTTGTAAATATCATATATTCAACCAATGGTTCAGTTTTTTGTGTTTCCTGAAAAATCTTAAAAAATGTCTTAGGCGATATTTTAAGAAGGCATCGATAAGTAAAATAAACTCATATGTGACCTCCAAAAAACCAACTGAGTACCTAAATGTATCCAGTCATTGTTGTAATGCTGACCGAACCACAAACCAAAGAAAAAAAAAACAAATCCTTGGTGAGGTAGCGATCCCATCGTGGGTGTCATCATGAAAAAAAAAACAAAAAACAAAACCCCAGAGTTAACTCCCCTTTTTTCCTACTAACATCTTTGTTGCCTTTAACTTCAGCAGGTTCAGCTGTTTCAGTAACACACACTGAAAAACATAACATCTTATTGTCGTCAATAATGTAACACTTTGTCACAATACAGCAGGACAACCTCATCAAAATGAGGTGATGAGTGAGCACTTCACTCAGCATTCATTCTGCAAAAAGGTCGGCATCAGACCGCGGCGCGTCGTTTCTTCCTCTCCTCCCACCATCCTGTCGCTGCCATGTCTCTTTTGAGAGCTTCGTTGCCCGGCTCTGTCAGCGTTGGCGCAGCCTCCACCAGCGCAGGAGAAGTCTTCACTCCCTACTCCAGGTGAACCCTCGGCTGGCCTGGATGCCATCCCCCCCCCCCCCCCCCCCCCACCCCCCCCCTCCTCTGCAATTCTGGAGAATAATCGCAGTGGAAATCAATCAACTCTTCTTGAAACTTAACTTGTTTTTCGGCCCAAGTTTGCCGCAGCGCCACTTCCTTCAACGTATAATCCAGAAACCTAACGATAATGGAGGCCTTTGTGTTTGCAAACGACTCTTTCTTTTCTTTCTTTAAGTGTCTCAGCTCCCGGAGAACGTCCTCCATGTTCAATACTTTGCACTCGCCTCCTTTGGAAGATGGCGGCCCTTTGTTTTTCCTTTTGCTTCTTCTTGCATTTTTTGCCATTTCTCTACTCCCCTCGTATCTCTGAATGTGTTCATATTTGTCTTTGGGGATTCGGGTTCACCCTCTTTCAGTTAAGATGCCATATCACTTTACGAACTGCCGCCGATTTCCAGGGAGCTCATAGTCCGTGCATGTGTCTCACAACATGGCGTTACTGGAAGTCCAAAAGCACATTTTTATACAAACTGTCACCTGAAAGATTGTGAGAACGTGTGTTCACGATCCAGCCTCACCAGTTGTTGTTGCTGTCCACTGTTTTTCCTCTGGCTAACGTCTGTTTGAGCCAAACCTGCTCAGAGGGACAAGTCAACAGCCGCAGAGGAAACGCCGGTGTTGACGAGGGGAAGCGTCCATCTTGTTGTGTCGCTGCGATCAGCGTGAGATCTGCAGGACTTACGGTTGAGTGTGCATTAAGGGCGTGGGAGCAAAGTGCTTTACGGGGAGCTAATGAGCTGCATGTGCTTTTGAAGTCTGCGCTTCGTTCAGGCCTCGGCTTGTTAAAACTGCAGGCCGGAGACCGGGGGAGACTTTAACCTGCTCCGCAGCATCTCAGCGGGCTCACAGGTTGGCTTTGTGTGTTTAAGGCTTTTTTTAATTGAGATTTTAATCCTTTGTGCTCATCACATGGTTGGCTAGACTTAACCAGAACACCTGTCAGTAAAGAAATACCAAAGAACCAGGAAAACAGGTTCTCGGACGTTTCAAATAACCTTTCAGATTCTTTGGAACTACACATCTGTTAAGAAATGCATGATGAAAACACATGAAACCCTGCATGGGACAGATCTGTGCTCCACGGTTCAGACTGGTGTACAAATGACATTTAAAAAGGAAGAGAGACAGAGAGAGAGAGAGAGAGAGAGAGAGAGAGGCGGGCGTCTGTCTCCTCCTACATGTGAAGATGAGGAGGGAGAGGTCCGGCTCCTGTACATAAATACCAGCTGGAGGAACCTCGGCTTCACCACAGCTTCAAGGAATCACGGAGATCCAGGTACGTGCCTCAGATCACTGCAGGCTACAGGGCCGTGCTGCAGTCCATGGCCAAAGCTCATGACTGATTATTTCTCATCATTTTTGTTCTGTTTCAGCCTCCATAATTGCTCAAACAATGGCAGGTGAGAGACTCTCTTTCAGTGGTTGTTTTTGGAATCATTCCAAACCCATCAGTGATATTTCGTCCTGCCAGAACCTGAGCTTGTTTCCTCTGAGTGCAGCAGAACCTAAAGCTCATCAATTCCTAATGTGCATCTCTGCAGACGAAAGCTTTAAGAAGGAGTTCCTGAAGAGCCACAACGACTACCGGGCGGCCCACGGCGCTGAGCCGATGACCCTGAACGAGGAGCTGACGGCGGCGGCTCAGAAGTGGGCGGATCACATGCTGGAGGTGAATCAGCTTCAGCACAGCAAGACCAACGACGGCGAGAACGTCTTCTACAAGAGCAGCACAGCAACCCTCAAACTGACCGGTGGGTTTCCTTCTCAGCACCCGTCGCTGATGTGTTTCACTGCAGTGAACGTCGAAAACATGCATGTTTTATCTGAAACTGCTGCAACAGACACCGTAACTGCCCTCGAAACACCTCGAAACCAGAGAAACCAGAGGCAGGATGTGGCAGTAACTGCTGTTTCCTCACATCAGGTCCTCAGTTAGTTGTGCATCGCAGGATTTCCGGCTCTATTTTCACTCTTCAATATGTTTGATCAGCTCCCGGTGAGCTTCCTGCTCCCAGCTTTTATTGAGTTCACATCAACTTTAAGGACGTGTTGTCAAGAGTGATACGGTTTTTCACTGAGGTTCATCCCACATTCTCGTCAACATTATTCCTGGAGTGTTTATGATGTCGATGAGATTCAAAAACTACAAGAAAGCAGAGAAACTGGGCATTATTGTGTCTTATTGTGACGGCCCGTATAGAGCTCTGCAGTACAGTGGCTCAATCCCAGCTCCAATCCAGAAGCTTCTAAATTAAAGTAATTTACAAGTAATTTAAAGATTTTTAGCACTTCCGCTGGTTTAAGCGGTGAGTGAGCGACAGGGACCTCCACACCCAGGGAGTGCAACATTATGCAGCCTGTGGTGAGGAGAGGCTGTGTGCACGTCTCCCAGGTCCTGAACTTTGTTAGTTTTCTGAATTTCTTCCCTGATGAAGAACGTTTGGACTCCTCTGATCAGAGTCATGTTTCCTTTTCAGACATGGCCAACTGTGTATCTGTGTTGTGTGTGTGTGTGTGTGTATAGTTATACAAAAATTATCTATTTTGCAAAAATCTGGTTTCATAAAATCAAAATATATTAATCTAGATTATTGACAAGGGTTTGTCTTTATGTATGTGACTAGATAGAGTTTGTTGTTTTTGTATGTGTCTGTATTTAGTGTTTATTTTCACATCTCCAGAGCAAATTAATAATAAACAATAAATAAGTTACTGTAAATGTGAGGTGATTCCCACTTTTTCAGGGTTTCCTTCTTCGTGTCAGACCACCAGAACCGCTGTGTTGAACACACCTAAACTTTCCTTGATTGAAGCTTTATTTTTACAGCAAACCTCCTGCATTATATTCACAAATTGTTTGTTTGAGGCCAGTTTCTTCTGTGGCCACGCAGGGAAAGAAGCCGTGGATTCATGGTACGCAGAGATCAAAGATTACAACTTCAAGAATCCTGGATTCCAAGGCAACACTGGTAGGAAAAGCAGAAGGAAAGCAGGCGTAGGCTTTGAATGTGACGTGAAGAGCAACAGCTGAGCTCCTGGAATGTGATTCGGTCCGCAGGTCACTTCACCCAGGTGGTGTGGAAGTCGAGCACCGAGCTGGGCGTGGGCATGGCGACCGACGGCAACACAGCCTTCGTGGTGGGCCAGTACCGCCCGGCGGGCAACATCAGCAACCCCGGGTACTTCCAGGACAACGTCTCCCCAAAAGGTAAAGTATCGCTGCAGGGTGAGGAGCGTTTTGAGGAGGAAAAAGGATTTGTGTCTTTTCTCAGTCTTAAAAGATGCAGCAAAAACTGAGCTCTCCAGCAGAGTCGGGTCTTCAGTTCGACTCGAATGTCGATCAGTGAAATTTGAAGAATTTGAATTCTGAAGTACAACTCTGTGGTTCTTATTTACTAGTTTTTTTTTTTTTAATCAAAAACAGAAGACACGTTTGTAATTAACTCTCCAAGAATACCTGTGAATTTTGAATAATTTACCATAAATATGACCAAAGCCTTTTTAAAATTGTGATTACAATGTGTTGATGTAGAATTATGAATAAAAAATGACATGAATCCATTTTGAAATATATCAAAATGAGGAAATTATAAATACTTTCTGGATGCATTCTATACACATATGCAAGTGAAAATACATAGAAATGTACAATAACTGTTTTTTATCAGAAAAAATATCAGGTTAGCATTTAATTGCTCATTTTCTTAATGAATGTTCTGCCTTCAAGCTAACTTCTGTCAGTTTATATCCACTTTGTCATCAAACTAAAGTGCAGACAAGTGGAAATCGTTTGCTCTAACTGTTAATCTCACAGTCAAACACAGCTGTTTCTGTTGGATCTGAGTTCTTTTACTTCACTCTCTGGGAAAAGCCTACATTTCCATGTTAATGCTGGGAAAATGACTCTGGGGCCTTTTCTTTAACCGGGGGTCCAGGACCAAGGTCTCTGTGCACCTGTGTGGGATGCATGCAGGGTTCTCTGTATTTTACGAGCTTTGATTCAGATGCTACATTTTCAATCACAGAGGGACAAACTTTCTTTGCCTTTCAGCCTAACCTGGATTTCATCTTCTGGGAGGTGAGCCTGCCCATCGCTGACCCCTCCTGGACCTCCCCCTCCGTGCAGACTCCCTGCCTGGTGCCTCTGGTGCTGGGAGCTCACTCTTGCATGCCTTACCATGTATCTAATGTCACTTTCCGGATTAAAAGCTGTGCATTTTATAGCCGGCAGAGAGGCGGCTGCAGCAGACAGCAGCTCTGCGCCGAAGACAGAAGTGAAGCCTGAGAAGGAGAAAAGCTGCACGCTGCTGTAGATCTTCTCCTGACACCTTCTCACACACGTTTCTGTAAAATTATGTCGTCTGAAAAAGCATCACTTGAATAAAACGTTTTATCACCTGAAATTTACTTTGTAATATTGATTGAATAAGATCATATTTTATATACGCTCAACTAAATTCAATACAGATTCGGTAGAGCATCTTATCTTTGATTACTTTTCCATTTTATCCTATTTTGTTTGTTATTCTTTACTTTTTTTGTGTCAGCCAGCCTCAACTACAAAATATTACCATGTCATGTAAAATGTATTGGTATCATAATCAAGAATTCTTGAATCCTGAGTATTTTGATTAAAGAAATCTGCTGGTGTTGCAGTTCCACTGATGACCAGACGATGGCGCCAGTCCAACAGTTTCAAGTCATATGAACAATTATATTAAAGATCAGCTGAACCTTAGCTCCCTCTGATGATGTGTATGAAATGACTCATTATTTTCACATCCTTTATAAGATAAAAAAAACAGGTTATTGGAGAAGTTGAGTCCATCTTCAAAGATGCAACAAATAAACGGAAAATGAAAATAAGCAAAATATGATATTAGTACAAAACTGTCACAATCAAAAGATCTTTTTCACAGAGTAAATAAAACTCTGGCTTCAGTTAACAACCCCAGTAGCGATAAACTCCACTGTGGCCTTTTTTGTTATGTGAGGTTGTCAAGTAACATAAAGGTTTCTGAGGGAAAAGCAGACTGGCAGAAGAGAGCTGGTTTTAATTGGGAGCATGTCATCAGCAGCCCAATGAGGAAAAATCCCAACATAAACAAGAAAAGACACATGAAGTAGACAGAAAAACCCAACCTGTGCCTTCACAATGAGCCACTTCCTCCCACCATCACATCACTTCCTGCTCCTGCCTCTGGATGCTGAGCTCTGCCTCCCAATTCTGACGGGTCTACACAGGGCCTCTAAAGCTTTATTTACAGTTTTTCTCCATTGTTTTGGCTCATTTCTTGAAACAGAGATTACATTTTAAAAATCTCTCCCAAAACTCGAAGACACCCTTCTTCCCTATGTGAATAGTCAGTGCCAGCAAAACCCAAAGGTCCTTCTCAACAGCTCTGGCTCAATTCTCCAAACAGACCGGACGCTCTCAACACTCTTGGTTCTCTTGTGAAGAAAAACAAACAAAAAAACCCTGGATGGTTCAGTTCAACACCACGGTTCACCTGTCAAACCTCAGATCTCTTCCAAAACAGTTCACTCAGGTGGAAAAACTACATTTCTTTTTCAAACAAATGGTCAGTGTCTTGAAAATGCTTTGTCCTTTTGGTATTGTGTGGCTCTGAGAGTCAATATGTTTAGATGTTCTGTCGTTAAGGCAGAGGAACACTGAAATATTCCTCCTCTACCTTCCAGTCTGAGCCCAGTCCTTCGTTCACAATGGTTACCGTGCTGTTCTTTTTTGGGTTGTTTAGCTAGCAGAATACATATTGTATAAGAAAATGAAGAAAAAAGTAGTTTACAGTAAGAAGAATCTTCAAGTTTTGATTCATACTTCCAAGGAAATTTTTATCATTTTTATTCACACATAATGTAGCTTCCATCCACCAGAGTTCAACATACTGTAAAATAAACACCAACAAAAAAGGAAAAATTGTATGTCACCTGCAGTGCTGTAAATGAAGCTGGAGTTTCATAGCTCACTCTCTTCACCCTCCTGACTGTCCTCCTCACTCTCATGTAAACAAACCCATATCTGGTATTCATGGTATTAAAGTGTGTTTTTGACTAATTCTGACAGCTAAACAGATGGTTTTGCAGATGATGACTGATACAATGAAATGATGCTGATATGTTTTGGAGAGAAAAACCATTAGACTGAAAATCAATCAATCACTTCAGATCAGCATGATCTATTCACTTGGAAATTGTGCTAAATCTAGCCTGACTGTGCTTAATCACTTGCAGGGATATTCTGAGTGATTGACACATAGACTATGATATTTATAATGTAATGAAATGAATAAGAAACATCTTTCTGTTGAGAACAGTTTCAGAGTAGTTTGGACATTGGTCCATGTTGTTTTGAGAATGTAATTTCTCTTTCAAGAAATGAGTCAAATCAATGGAGAGAAACTAACAGTTGAACGAAATTCCTCTTCTTTAAAAGATAAGTTCGGTTTAAACAGTTTTCACGTTGTTTATAGAACGAAGTAGAACAATATCCTCACCCAGAAGTGTTTTCTGATCCGATAAGTGGTTCTGGAGAAATTTAGATTTAATTTCCACTCGCTGCCTGAGGTCCTCCAACCAAAACTTGGTTCCCCGCACATGTTTCAAAACTGGAGGGGATAGATCATTTAAGGCAGTGGCACCGCGTCTCTGGAACGAGCTTCCCTGCTCGCTCAGGTCTCTGGACAATGTTGATTCTTTTAAAAAGCAGCTAAAGACCTTTTTCTTTGAACAAGCCTTTTAGCCTGTATGGTACCGTTTTTATCTTGTGTATCTATTTGTTTTCTGGCCTGCATGGTACTGTTTTATCTTGCATATTTATGTTATTTTAGTGATTGTATTTTTTGTATTTTGTACAGATTATTTCTATGTGAAGCACTTTGTGACCCTGGTCTGGGAAAAGTGCTATACAAATAAAGCTTACTTACTTACTTAGATCCAAAGTCAAGCTGCAGACCTCCATATACTGTTAGCCAATGGAGCATGTGTGGCGCCGGCTCCCAAAACGGCTTTAATTGTCCAAAAACTCATTAGTTTCACCAATATTTCCTCATGGTCCGCTCTCGCCTCTCCTCCACCACAGCCCGGGGTCGCCAGATACATGCTGTTGTGGTTTTACACATCTCTGAAGTGAATACGGTGATCAGGACGGAAACTGAAGTGAATTCACCAAGAGACACAGTAGGTGTGGGGTCGGGTAGATGTTTGCGGTTCAGAGATCTTCTTCTTCTTCTTTGGAGCTGTGGTGACCAACAACCTAGGTGCACAGCGCCACCTGCTGTGTCTCTTGGTGAATGTACTTCAGTTTACATCCTAATCGCCATATTCACTTCAGAGATCTGTAAAACCGCAACAGCATGTATTTTTTGCGACACCGGGCTGTGGTGGAGGAGAGGCTGAGGGACCATGAGGAAATACTGGTGAAAGTAATGAGTTTTTTGGACGATTAAAGCCGTTTTGGGAGCCGGCGCCACACTTGCCCCATTATCTAACAGTATACAGATGTCTGCAGCTCAACTTTGGATCTAAAATTCTCCCGAAGCACTTACTGGATCAGAAAACCCTTCTGGGTGAGTATATTGTTCTACTTGGTTCTATAAACAATATGAAAACTGTTTAAACCGAACTTATCCTTTAAGCATCCAGACAGAACTTGACTTTTAAATAAAATATTCTGGCAATACAAACAAATCAGTATTGAGGTGCTTTCCTGTCCAATGACACTCAACACACTGGGAGGGACCTGGTGTTTCTTAATCCAGCCTGTCAGACAGACATACTGTAACTTTAATGTGTTTGCATCACTATTCTATTGACAGTATCACCAGAAGAGTCAGCAATTTTGTATCATACGGTCATGTGGAAGCATCTCATGGTATTTTCAGGCACAGCGGTCATTGAAGTTTGCACTTTCTACCATCAAGCAGCAGTGGATTTTCTCGTAAGTATCCAGAGAACTCAAAGCTGAAATAAATGTAGCCTACATTGTTTTTGTAAATGCAGAGGGGAACTGTCTCCAAACCAATTTTTTTTTTAATATGTAATGATTACAACCTGACCAACTGAAATGAGCACTCAAAAAAAAAAAAAAAAAAAAAGAGCAAAACTCCCTGGCCTGACATTATGGATTTTGTCTGATTTCAACTTTTTGAAGTATAATGGGTCATTTGATCATTTCTTGGATACCTTTTGTTTTCTTCAGCCTTTCCTCTGGAATCCCAGAAATCACTCGAATTAAACTGTTACACTGGAGTGTTTAACAGCAATAAAAACAGTTTGAAACAGAACCAAGTGGGTTGGAAGAATGGCCAAAACCAGTTATGATTTGAGGCACTGCAGCTTCAATCTGAAGAAAGACAACTTTACAAAGGCTGTAAACAAATGGTGACATTTTATTGAGTACAAACACTGGGTATTCATACAGAAATGAAACAGACGAGGAGAAGACGTGATGAGTGGAGACAGCTCAGGCTCGAGCCGGGTGGGAAGACAGTTTATTGAGGATCTTTAGCAAAAATATAAAACCCCACACTGGACTCTGGACTCATCGGGTTGGGAAAATCTTCTCTTGACACAGGCCACATTTATAGCTGGATGGAGGTGCTGAGGAGCAGGTTCTACTCCCGAAGCCCCTGGCGGGGCAGGAGGAGGCCTGAGGGCTTTAGAAGCACTTGCGGTGGACGATGGAGGGGCCGGACTCATCGTACTCCTGCTTGCTGATCCACATCTGCTGGAAAGTGGAGAGGGAGGCCAGGATGGAGCCACCGATCCACACCGAGTACTTCCTCTCTGGGGGGGCGATGATCTGGAGAGGGGGAGGAAAGAATAGAGATCAAACTCAAAAACTTGCACCATCAGTTTTCCACAGGTCAATAGGACAGGGCGATCAAACCCATGCATTCATTTTAAGGTTCTAGATTTCATACACGGTCCAAGTTAAATTGAGCAAGAACATGCTGGAAAAACAATTATTCAGATGGGTACCTTGATTTTCATGGTGGGCGGGGCCAGAGCGGTGATCTCCTTCTGCATGCGGTCAGCGATGCCGGGGTACATGGTGGTGCCTCCGGACAGCACGGTGTTGGCGTACAGGTCCTTACGGATGTCCACGTCGCACTTCATGATGCTGTTGTAGGTCGTCTCGTGGATGCCGGCCGACTCCATTCCTGAGAGGAGACCGAGTGGTTAGTCCACAGAGCTCCAAGTGCCCCCTCCTCAGAGACGGTTTCCCGGTCTGCGTACACACCGAGGAAAGAAGGCTGGAAGAGCGCCTCGGGGCAGCGGAACCGCTCGTTGCCGATGGTGATGACCTGTCCGTCGGGGAGCTCGTAGCTCTTCTCCAGGCTAGAAGACGAGGCCGCCGTCTGCATCTCCTGCTCGAAGTCCAGGGCTACGTAGGCCAGCTTCTCCTTGATGTCACGCACGATCTCACGCTCAGCTGCAGAGCACAGGATACATGGTTCAAGTCCCAGAAACAGACTGAAAGTTCAGGGGGGGAATTCCTCCAGATGTCCTGAAATCACCCTGAACAACCCGAGCTGCTGCACCAAGTAAACCCACATCTTAATTCAAAACTCCTGCATCAACTACAAATGTTGCTTTTTCATTTCTCCTCAATGTACTGAAGCAAACTGAAGCTTCAGCTTTAACATAACCCGTCTATCTGAAGACAAACTTCAATTTCATTCCGTCCCAGCCTCAGGAGTGATGAAAGCCGGGTGTGTGGAGTTTGTACCAGTGGTGGTGAAGCTGTAGCCTCTCTCGGTGAGGATCTTCATCAGGTAGTCCGTCAGATCTCGTCCGGCCAGGTCCAGACGCAGGATGGCGTGGGGCAGAGCGTAGCCCTCGTAGATGGGCACGGTGTGGCTGACGCCATCACCAGAGTCCAGCACGATACCTGTGGGAAGCAAACTACTCAGTGAAAATGAAAAAGGTACATGAACGCCACAGCTGCAGTTCCTCTGATGCTGCTCTAAGAAAATGAGGCGGACTCTCCAGGTCCTGCAGGTTCAACCTGTTTCTGCTTCAACACAGCTGCTCATCAGCTTCCTGGAGCTTCATGAGGACACACTCATCCCAGTCTGGTATGTTATGCAGGAATGTGGACCTCTAAGTCCAGCAGAGGGCCACATGGTTCTCACCTGTAGTACGACCAGAGGCATACAGAGACAGGACGGCCTGGATGGCCACATACATGGCGGGAGTGTTGAAGGTCTCGAACATGATCTGCAACAAGAAGCGACCATGTGTCAGCTGAAATATCATGGAAACAGGTGGCGTGTCTGAGGCTTGACTGGGTAACTGCTGCTTTGAGGCCTGAACACACCTGGGTCATCTTCTCCCTGTTGGCTTTGGGGTTGAGGGGGGCCTCGGTCAGCAGGACGGGGTGCTCCTCTGGGGCCACACGCAACTCGTTGTAGAAAGTGTGATGCCAGATCTGCAGGACGGAGCAGCAGTTTAGCTTCACCGACTCTTACCAGCCTTACAGAGTCCAACCCTTGACCCAGAGAGACACTCGAGTCTCAGCCATTACATTCAAGAGTCAAACGTCCTCTGAAGAGACCGACGGTTCATTTTTGAGGATCACACTGAAACACTGCAGCTCTGCTCAAGGGTCATTTAGTTTGAAACATCCATACTTTCCCTATGAGGCACCTTGAATATGAAATAAAGCATTTCTTTACTCTTGTTATTTTCTCTATATGAATAATTAGAAACTGAAAATATCAAAGGATTAAGAAAACACTAATATTCACACACCAATTCACGCAGGCTCAGTCTAGATCATTTTCTAAGCGCAACTGCCGAAGCTTTGCACTGCTAGAAGAGCTTTAATACATGAAGCATCTCTCTATATTCAAATGATTACTTGTCATGAACTTGTCTTTCCTCCTTCTCTGAACCTTCCGGCAAAATCCTAGTCTGATGGGAGCAGGAAGCACTGATCAGGAACTTTGTCTACAGGTTGTTCAGTTCTGCATTCCTCACAAGCATCTGAACACAGATCATTTCTACCTCTGGAACTTTCAGTCAAGCGTTGGAATGCGAGTTATGGACCCGACACTGAAGACATCCTGAAGCTGCAATCTTGCTCTCAGCCAGTCTGATCTTCAGAACTCAGCTGCACATGCAGAGCCAGGCCGTCTCAAACCTGCAGCTCGCTCACCTTCTCCATGTCGTCCCAGTTGGTGACGATGCCGTGCTCGATGGGGTACTTCAGGGTCAGGATGCCTCTCTTGCTCTGGGCCTCGTCTCCCACGTAGCTGTCCTTCTGTCCCATTCCCACCATCACACCCTGGACACACCAAAACAAACCCCTTCAGTCTGGTGCCTCAGTGCTGAGACAGCCGAGCAGTGTCGGAGGGAGGGGGTCCGTACCTGGTGCCTGGGTCGGCCCACGATGGAGGGGAAGACGGCTCTGGGGGCGTCGTCCCCGGCGAAACCGGCCTTGCACATACCGGAGCCGTTGTCCACGACGAGGGCGGCGATTTCATCATCCATGTCTGAAAGGAGAGGGTTGGGTTAACGCGACAAGCTGCAGGCTGGGTTCGTCATCCGCAGGCTGGGTGCGGCCGCCAACACGCAGTCACACCGGTTTGACTTCACCGGCAGACCTCGAGCGCCAATCAGCTTCAGGGCCTTTCAGACAAGTTCAGACAACTCAAACATTCCTTGCCGAGACGCCCAGGGGCGGAGCTAAAACACGGGGACCTAGTTTTAAGAGATGCCAATCGTTGTGTAAAGTTTCCACCTGTCATTGTGTAATCATAGGAATGAAAATCCAAGCCGACAGCTCAGAGAGACAGGAAGTGACAGAGCAGATTCTGATTTCCCTTGTCAGACAGTGTTCTCACTGTAAAAACTAAAGTTAATGCATCATCTGAGAGAGCTGACCATCCCAACAGCGCTACAGCACAGAAGCTGTGAAGGAGCCTGTCAAATAGTTTTTAAGAACTGCACTGAAGATGTTGATTAAGAGAACAGTGTGACCAGCTCATACTTAAGCCAACAGAGGAAGATGAACACATCTTTATTAGGACGAACTAAAACTTGCAAAAAAACCCAAAAGTTGTCTCCCAACATTAACTCCCCTCCCTGACGTTACCTGGACCCACCCCTGCAGTTCATCACTGAGGATTTGAGCCTTAGTGGATTCCACTCAGTTTCCACTTCCAGCAGATTAAATGGAAATATGGTTTCCACTCATTCCAGTCCAACCTGGAAGAGTCGCTGTGTCCTCTGGTCTCAAACTGATCACAGAATTCCACTTTCTTCACATTGTAGTTCAGAATTGTTCTCAATCTTTAATAGATGCCCGTTACAGTAATTATACTTTAAGACCTTTACGTTTCTCCCGTTTTTTTTTTTTTAGAAAGTGCATTTCAGCACTTAAACATCAGTAAATCAGCTTTATGGGGTATTTACAACCGATTAAACCAGTGAAAGAATCCATTTACCAAATAGACTAAAGTGAATAAATTAATGAATGAGCGCCACCGCCCTGCGGTTTAATTTACAAGCAGAACAGCAGAAGTCAGACTTCCTGAACATCACAGGCTGCATGTTTGAAGACTCTGTGTACAAAATGTACAAGTCATGGATGAGGTGAAGTGAGGGAAACAAAGCAGCTTTTTTTTTTAAAGAGCAGAGAGGAAAACAGCAGTTTCGTCCGTGTGAAACGGGCAGCAGGAGACAGACGGAGGGTGTGAGAGCTGCTCGTACCTGTGCAGGTGAGTGAGGGGTGTGTCCGGAGGTGAAGTCCTGCAGGTGTGTTTCTGCCCCGGCGGTGTCCTTGAATGCAGCATCGCGAGCATCGAACGCGCCTCTTTTATGTCCGCGCTCGCGACGCTGCGGCTCGTCTCCATAAAAGGTAAGGTTGTGACAGGGGCCGCTCTGATTGGTCCAGGTGAGCGGGCTCCCGCAGGTGTGCTCGGCTGGCCTCCTGATTGACTGCAGGAAGCATCCTTCACGTGCAGGACGGCCCGAAATCCTCCGCTGCAGGAATGGAGGCCTGTGATTGGCTGCCTGCTGCAGGTTTGCCTGCATTTCGTTCCTTTTTAGGTTCCCTGTCAAGAAACTGGCTGCATTCTTCTGAAACTCTGAAATTAAACTTTTCTGAATTCTTGTAAAAGTGAGATGGAGCAGGAACATTGGTTGTAAATCAGCTTAATTTTTTCATCTTCAGTCGCATTAAAGCTGTTCTACACTGTGACGCTCACTGTAACGTCAACGTCTGAGATTCAACATGCCCGACCTGCAATATAAACTAGATGTCACACAGTGTTTTGCCCCAGCAGGCTTTAATATACATGAGGGATGGAACCCCTGATCCTGGCTGTCTTGCAGCCGCTGGTATTTCCAGGCGGTCTCCTGCATAGCCGGGACTGATACACCCTTCAGCTTCAGCTTGCTGCTCCAGACCAGAGCTTTTCATGTTCCGCTCAAAGTGTAAATGACATCGAAGCCATATGAATCCATATGAAGCCAGTTATATGAACACTTCTCCAACTGTCCAGGGAGCAAAGCATGGAGGGAAGCTCCTGCCTGCAGATGTGCAGGTCTCTGCATGTCACACACAAACCTCCACAGATCTCCTGAGGCGAAACGTAAGGCACGGGGGCCCCTGCCGGGACCAGATTTGTGCTTCTTTGGACTGACTATATAAGGACTGAAACTCAGAGGACCTGCAGCAACATTTTGGCAGAGGGATACTCCAGTTTAACAACATACACACACGCACGCGCGCACACGCACACACACACACACACACACACACACACATACACACACACCTTCAGCAGGTATTCACAAACTCAGGAAAGTATCAGAGGGAAACAATTGAGAGTATAAGGAAGTCCTCACTTCCTTTGTGGATGGTGTGATCAGAACAGAACTAGATCCAGATCAACTTCCGTTCGACAAAGGAGCTGGAGATAGAGTCCAGGAGAAAGCCACCTCATAATAAACTCAACACAGTCAACTGGACTCTGCAGCCACTCTGAACAGGGTCTTACCTGGACCAGTGAGGCCATGATCCATGTAGAAAGTTGATCTGCTCTTTCGGTTCCTTTCTTTTTATCTTAGGAGTTATTTTATTGCATATCAAGCCAAACTTTCCCTCCAGCTCTCCTCCTGCTCTTCAGCATTAGAGTGTAGAAACACCAGCAGGTCTTAATCAGTTGTGACCAGTGTTGGGGGAGTTTCTTTTAAAAAGTAATTAGTTATAGTTACAAGTTACTTCTTCAAACAGTAACTGAGTTAGCAACTGTTTTACAATATTTTCAAAGTAACAAATCACAAGGCAAAGTAACTTTTGCATTATTTAAAAAAAACATGTTTAGACATGTTAGACAAATTGGATCCCCTCTTTATGGAACTTTAAGATGCATATTCAATTATTTATTATAAAACCCTATATTCAGTTTTATAATAAATAATTGAATATGCATCTTAAAGTTCCATTAAGAGGGGAGCAAAAAGGTCCTGGGTTCAAATACCGGCCGGGGCTCAGGCCTTTCTGTGTGGAGTTTGCATGTTCTCCCCGTGTGTGCGTGGGTTCTCTCCGGGTTCTCCGGCTTCCTCCCACGGTCCACAAACATGCATGTCAGGTTAAATGGTCACCCTAAATTGCCCCTAGGTGTGAATGTGTGAGTGAATGGTTGTATGTCTGTCTATGTCAGCCCTCCGACAGACTGGCGACCTGTCCAGGGTGACCCCGCCTTCGCCCACAGCAGCTGGGATCGGCTCCAGCCACCCGCGACCCCGAAAGGGAGAAGCGGTAGAAAATGAATGAATGAATGAATGAATATAGGGTTAATTAAATAAATGGGCACATGACAGAATAAACTACAAACAGGAAACACTACATTAATTTAAACTATTCCAATGTTGGTCCGATTATTTGAGACAAGACACCAATCAGATGTCATTTGCAACAGTACACAGCATTTCTACATTTGGAAAAGAATAATAAAACACAATAGAAGTATGTTAAGAGATGTCTATACATCCATTTAAAAGTTGCCTTTGAATAATCAGGACTCTATGGCTGTAGACATGGTTTCTTCTTCATGTCAGGTGCGGTTCATATAAAGTGGTTTATATGAGGCACAAGCAGATTATCGATCAGCAGAGACTACCTCGGATCCGAAAAATAATCCACTCCGAGTGAAGTGGATCCACTCAGGATATGACACATTTACAATCCGCTTCACCTTGCAATCCCATTATAAGGATTTTTTGGCTCACGGAAACGAGCTTACTGTATCAGTTTTAAATGACATCATCATCTAATTTGATCTAGATATGCAAATGACCAGCAATGCAAATTAGATGAAGATGTCATTTAGAACTAGATGTATGTTAGTAGATGTCTGTACTTCCATTTGAAAGCTGCTTTTTTTTCGGTCTTTGCAAAACTTTGTGAAAATGTTGCTAAATTTGCATTGATTATACTAGAAGAACTGCAATATGTGAGCGAAGACATTGGACGAAGAGTGACAGACAAACTTCAGGTCGTCAGTGAAAAATGACGCCACAGCAGCAAAATGGGCTTTATGTGTTCAGCTTGAAGAGGGACAATTACACCTGATTACGCTGTCAACACAAACACAACGGCCACAACTTGGTCTGTTTTACTGGAGGGAATTTGCATTTTCTGTACAGAAAAATGATAATTTCTATCAGTATTTCATTGATTCATTCAAGCTTAATAATGTCAGAGAATTTGGATTTTTATCAGTTTTAATTCTGAAGGGTCTCTGAGTTTCCAGCACTGAAGTATTTTCAGTCATTCAGTTTGAAAATTAAAATATGAACACCCTGTGATGACTTTCAAACAGGGGTGTCCAACATTTGTCTCTGAATGGTGGCGTCTGGTGTCTTTTAGGTGTCTTCTAGCCGAACACACCTGATTGCCTTTTGGGTGTCAGTTTATACGACGGTGGTCGGAGTTACTGAAAATGAAACTTTATTCACGTCTCCAACTCTGTGTCTGTGTAAAAGGGGATGCTGTGACTCAGATGATGAGGCCTCAGATTCCTGTGTCTGTCTTCTGTCGTCCATTCTTTCTGTGGGATTGTGGGTTTTTCCTGTTCTGGTGAGTAAAACGTTCATGAATTCAATATTGAAAGCTGAAAAACAGTCATAAAATCCAAACAAATGCAGGCGTCAGAGGGTTAAATAAAGCTAATGAATGAAGCAGAAAGCCATTCGGCGTCGGTGTCGCCATGTCTGTCGTCCGGTTTTCCCACAGGAAAGCGACAGCGCCCGGTTCTTGCCTCTACCTGCAGGATTCGCTGTGCGACCTTACAGTCTGCATTCTCCGGCTGGTTGAGGCCTGCCGGAGTGTCTTCCAGCACCACGGCCCCTCCTGCCTCCAACCGAATGACACCAACACCAAAAAAGGTGCGAAGAAACACAGCAGGAAGTTCCTGTGGAGGCCGGATGCCACAGAGGCCGGGGAGAGGCAGGATCAGGAGTCTCCTGCTTCTTCAAACAAAATCACCTGCAGGGACGACAAAGCTGCAGCAGAGAGACGCCCCCTGCTGGCAGCAGGTCTGCATGAACAGGTCCAACTGAGAGCAAACAGTCATGTAGGACAGAAATCTCACGGTTCAAAGGACAAAACATGTGTCAGCAGCACTGTGGGGGGTTCAGTGGAGGGATGAAGATGTACACCACAGACAGGCCATCAAGCCCCCGTCCCTTAAAGGGAGGCAAGAGGACAATTTCTTTGCTTCAAAGGAGACGGGAGCGGGAGCATCTGACTCTACATGAAAAACAATAAAGCAATCAATTCACTTGAGTAGTTAATGCTCAATATAATCAAGACTCATGAGCGCACAGTCCTCCAACATGTCAGTGCGCACACCGCACTGCGCACATAACAGTCATACACATCTGGTAAAATCTATGCGAATTAAAATACTGTTATGCGACCGAATACACAGGATATACAGTCAAAATGATTAAAGAAAAATATTTACAAGGTGCCTTTTAAACACACCACTCAGTTTAAACTTTAACACAATCATGCCACTGACAAGGATTAGGGCTGCACAATTAATCGTAAAAAAATCGTGATCTCGATTCATACATCTATGCGATCTCATTTCTCAATGGTGACGATCCCCTCCCCTCAAAAAAAATAAAAAAAAAATGCTTCGACCACATTTTGATCCTGAGCATAATCTGCATCAAAACAAGCGCTCCCACTTTCTCCCTCGAGTTATGTTTTCAGGTTGTCTTCTTTACATAACAGGGATGCGGACTCAGGGAGCCGTTTATACCTTTTTATTAATTAGCACACCAACACGCGGACATTGGAAGCATGGACAAGCCTTTAAGGTTGTCCACGCACGCTTTCTCCCACACTACATTTTGGGCTCAGCTGTGCATATTCCATGCAGGCGCACTGATCCACGCATCCTCGAGGAGCTTTTCCGGCACTGCAGACTGTTTATCTGCTCCTTTATTACAGATTATTTAGAGAAAATGAAGCACATACATTGTCAGTACATTATCATTTAGTATTAAAGTTTATTTAGCCTTTTTTTTTCTGATTCAGAATTGCAGGGGCGGCGCCGGAGCAATTAGATACTTTCATTTCTGTCGGCAAACCTTCTCCTCCCTCCAGACAGAGTCTGCTTTCTCTGTCCACGAGTTTTTCACAGATAAACAGTCTGTAGTGCTGGAAAAGCTCCTCGAGGATGCGTGGAGCATGGAACGCGCACAGCTGAGCACAAAATGTAGCCTGGGAGAAAACGCGTCCGCATCGGTGGTGCGGGGAGGTTCCAAAGCGGATGCGGAAACGCGTACATGTGAAACATGGATGAGTCTTGTATGGAGCCATCAGGCTGTCGCGCCATCTACCGTCACTTTTACCGTCATGCTTTATCTGTTGTGGCGCTCTGGCGTATGCGTATATCGGCACAACCTGCGCGTACGTGCAACACGGTCATAAAATCCGCTGCTGCGCGGACGTCCGCGGATCCTCGCGGACCGGAAATCGTGAAGATTTTTACGTCATGTGGACCAACGCGCAACGCACACCCATGCGGACATGTGAAGCATGGACTGGATGAAAACTTTCCGTTTGTTGAGTTTGTATATGTTCTTTCTTTAAATTAAAAAAAAGAAAACTCCAAACACTTACTACATTACCCACAATGCCTTGGGTGCATCTCAGTACGGCAGTGACTGTGAGTGCAATAAATATTTATATTTGGAAAAAAAAGCGTGACAGAATCGTGATCGCAATCCCAAGCAAAAGAAATCGTGGGTAACACTTTACTTGAAGCACCCCTGTATAACACATTATAAGTACATTCTAGCACTGTATAACTACAGTTATAAACACTAATAAATGATCACAATGCTTTAAAACATCAGGACCTAACCCTAGTCCTAAACCTAATCCTAACCCTAACCCTAACCCTGTGCTATATAGTGGGTTATAAAGCATTCCGATCATTTATGAGTGTGTATGACTACTTATAATGTGTTATACTGGGTGCTTCAAGTAAAGTGTTACCGAATCGTGATTCTCATTTTTTCTAGAATCATGCAGCCCTAACAAGGATGCACAAAAACAGTCACGAGTGCACGTGCGTACACACACACACACACACCAGGTTTCCATTTTGGCCTGACACACAAAGACCTCAGGTATGCAGCTGGTGCTGGCCAGATTCATTTGTTTGTCTTCTTGCTCCTCTTCTCCATCCTTCAGCTGCGTTTCAACAAAAAGCGCTCCACGTTTTATCAGGAGTTGCAACTATAAAAATGGATGACAGCTATGTGATGCCACCCATAGTGCTCTGAAAACCTGTATGTTGATTTGAGCAGGAAATCTCCATAACGAACATTTGAAAATGTAATGTTAATGTGATTGGCCCTGCCTGTCATGTGACAGCATCACATGGACAGAGGAGCCGCTGTGATTGGGAGATTTATACAAAACTTTAAAGGGCAACTCCGGTTTTTTTGACACCTGGACCTTATTTATAGGTGTGTGCATGCTCATATACTCACTCAGAAAAACATGGTGCAGCTCAGAGTCCTTCAGAAGTTATTTAGATCTAACCGATTTAGCGGGGGCCACGGCAAGGGAGCTTCAGCGGGACATAATCTCTGCAAAGTCGCTCATTTCGGCTACATTTTTTCATCCATCGCCAGTGTTTTTTTTTTTTTTTTTTTTTTTTTTATATTTTTTTATTGGTGTGTTAAATACAAATCAAAATGTTAGCAACAACAAATGTCACACCTATATTTTCCCATTTTGTACAGAGGTGTCAACAGAACAAAACAAACCCAAAAACAAAAGAGAAAAAGAAGAAAAAAAAAAAAAAAAAAAAAACCCAAAATGCTACACATATTTACAGAAAAACGTCAGTGACATTAAAATAATAAGAACAATGCCATTCCTTAAAATAATAATGAAAAAAAAAAAAAAAAAAAAAAAAAAAAAAGAGGGGGGGCTGGGGATGGTTTAGGATGTTTTGAAGAAGTCAATAAAAGGCTGCCATTTCCTAAAGAATTTGTCAACACAACCTTTTCTGGAATATCGGATCTTTTCCAACTTCAAAAAAGACATAACTTCACAAATCCAATGTTTGCTGGATGGTGCTGTAACAGACTTCCACTGTAAGAGAAGATGGCGTCTGGCAATAAGGGAGGTAAAGGAAATAACCTGCAACTGTAAAGGGGAGTAATTAGAGAAGTCCACTGGGAGACCAAAGATGGCAACACAAGGAGAAAAATCAACAGTTTTAAGGAGAACTTTAGACATAGTGTCAAAGTAAGTCCGCCAAAAGTTAGCGAGTGCCGAGCAGGAGAAAAACATATGTGTAAGGTTACAGGGAGACAAGCCACATCTATCACAAATATCTAGTGTCGAGGGGAAAATTTTTGCTAATCTTGTCTTGGAGTAATGACACCTAAACAGAACTTTAAATTGTATAAGCGTCAAGCGGGCACAAATGGTACTCTTATGAATGTGCTGCAATACAGAATCCCACCAGTGATTATCAAGAGTGAGCCCCAACTCATTCTCCCAGGCCTCCTTTATTTTTGTTGTCATATTGCTGTTAAAGGCTTGAATGTTGACATAGATTTTTGTAATAAGTGATTTTTGAGAGGGATTTAATTGAAGGAGCTCAGCCCAAGGTTGAGCAGGCGGGAGATGTGGAAAACTGGGGAATAATAATTTTGCACAATGTCTCATTTGAAAGTACCTAAACAAATGGGACGATGGAAGAGTAAATTCTTGAGCTAGATCTGTAAATGAATAGAACACACCATCTTTATAGAAATCCTTAAAACACCTCAGCCCTTTCTCATGCCATATGGAAAAAACTGGGTCAATAAATGTAGGTTTAAACGCATGATTTCCCAAGAGAGGAGTGAGAGGGCTGAAACCAGTAAAACCGTGCTGTTTCCTGAACTGAAACCATATCTTGAGAGTAGAAATGACCACAGGGCTAGAAGTAAGACCAGAGGGGTTGGTTGTAATAGAGCCGGTCAACAAGGCTGATAGAGATGATGAGGTACAGGATTGGGCCTCCAATTGACACCATGGCACATTTAACAGTTTTGTCCAATATGCAATTCTAGTTATATTCACCGCCCAATAATAAAATTGAAAATTTGGAAGGGAGAGACCACCCTCAAATTTGCAGCTTTGAAGTACTTTTAATCTAACTCTGGGTGGTCTCCCTTTCCATAAGAAATGAGAAATAACGGAATCAACTGACTTAAAAAAAGCTTTAGGCAAAACAATAGGCAGATTCTGACAAAGAAACAAAAATTTTGGAAGGACAACCATCTTAACTGTATTAATTCTCCCAATCAATGAGAGAGGGAGAAAGTTCCACCTTTGAAAGTCTGCCTTCATTTCAGCCAGCAGGGGTAAAAAATTTGAAGCGTAAAGAGATTTATAGGATCTAGTTAGTTGTACCCCCAAATATTTAAAGCCTGAAGTGGATATTCTAAACGGGACATCTGATGAGGAGAGTTGCAATGCTGGTTTGTTAACGGGATAGCATTCACACTTCGAGACATTAATTCTATACCCTGAGAGCAAACCAAATCTATGAAAGGTTGAAATCATATTAGGGACCACCGTTTTAGGATCTGTAACATATAACAACAAATCATCCGCATACAACGAAAGCTTAAATTCTGTGTGCTTCCGGACAATGCCTGTGAGCCAAGGGGAAGACCTCAGAAGAATAGATAAGGGTTCTATTGCAAGGGCAAATAAAAGAGGTGATAAAGGACAACCCTGTCTGCAGCCTCTGTTCAAAATGAAGTAGTTAGATTGGATATTGTTAGTGACAACTCTAGCACAGGGTAGCGTATAAAGAAGACGGATCCATGAAATAAATTTCCTACCGAAGCCAAACTTTGTCAAAACTGCAAATAAATAACGCCACTCTACTCTATCAAACGCTTTTTCTGCGTCTACAGCTATTACTACTTCAGGACTAGCTGAGGATTCCCTTGAATATAAAACATTCAGTAAGGTACGAACATTGTAGAAAAGCTGACGTCCTTTTATAAATCCTGTCTGCTCATTTGAGATAACAGAGGGAAGAATTTTTTCCAAGCGGCAAGCCAGAGCTTTCGCAAGAATCTTGGCGTCGACATTCATCAATGATACAGGTCTATATGAAGTACAAAGATCAGGATCCTTCTCCTTCTTTAAAATAAGGCTAATAGACGCCTGTCTCAATGTTGGGGGAAGACATCCAGATGACAGGGACTCAAGATATACTGAATGAAGCAGAGGAATGAGTTTTGCATGAAAAGTTTTAAAAAATTCGACCGGATATCCATCCGGACCTGGTGTCCTGAGATTATTCATGCTCTGTAAAGCCAGAACCAGTTCTTGAGCAGTCAATTCAGAATCTAATTGAGCCGCAGACTCCTGGTCAATGATTGGAAAATCGAGGCCATTCAAAAAGGTATGCATGACCATCACATTTGAAGAGAACTCGGAACTGTACAAAGATTCATAGAAGGAGGAAAATACAGAATTAACAAGTCTAGGCTCCTCCACCAAGGTTCCTGATCCATCCTTAATGCGAGGAATTAATCTAGAAGAGGTTTGACGACGTAACTGATGAGCTAGTAATCTACCCGACTTGTCCCCATGCTCGTAATATTTAGAGCGAGAATGCATCAGTAGGCGCTCTGCTTCTGTGGTCGTAATAAGATCCAAATCTGTTTGTAAAGCCACTCGGCGTTTTGTTAAATTCTCACAATGAACTGCTGCCAGCTGTTGATCAAGACATTTAATCTCAGAGGACAATTTCTTTATATTTGAGTCTCTTAGTTTTTTTAAATATGCGGAATATGAAATAATCTGGCCCCGCAGATAGGCTTTTAAAGACTCCCATAGCAATGTTTTAGAGACAGGGTTAGAATCAGATTGATTACAAGAAATGAAATCATCAATGGCGCTCATGATAAACCCGCAGAATTTGTCATCAGATAACAGCGATGTATTAAATCTCCATGGTGAGGAATAACGGGATCGTGATTGAATCTGAATATCAAGTGACACTGGAGAATGATCTGAAATTACTATTGGGTGATACATTACATCAACCACCTTAGACAAAAGACTACCATCTATAAAAAAATAATCGATTCGAGAAAAGGTTTGATGTACATGAGAATAAAAAGAATATTCTCTGCTTGTGGGGTTACGACATCTCCAAGGGTCAACATAGCCTCCACTGGACATGAATGAGCTAAGGGCCTTGGCCATTTGAGAGGAAGCAGACACTGATGTAGAGCGGTCTAATTCAGGATTAATAGCACAATTTAAGTCCCCTCCAAAAACCAAAAGGTGGTCATTGAGAGAAGGCAGATTCTCAAACAGATTATTCATGAAGCCGGGATTATCAAAATTTGGCGCATAAACATTGACTAGCAAAACTGGGGAATCAAAAATTGTGCCCAAAACTATTAAATATCTGCCATCGCGATCTGAAATTGTTTTATTGTGTGTAAATTGAACTGATTTAGCAATCAAAATGGCAACCCCCCTCGCCTTAGAGTTAAAACTAGAATGGAATACTTCAGATATCCATGGGCACCTCAGTCTGACCTGGTCCCTGGATCTCATATGGGTCTCCTGCAAAAAAATGATATCAGGTTTCAAGCGTTTCAAATGAGAAAACACCCGAGATCGTTTAACAGCACCCCCTAGACCTTTAATATTCCAGCAAATAAATCTAACTATAGAGCCTGCAGCATTAGCCATCTATATTACAGATCAAAAAATGAAATAAGAAAAAAGAAAAGACAAATTTCCGTTTGCAACCCCCGATACGAAAAAAAAAAGAGAGAAAAAAAAAAAAAAAAAAAGAAAAGGGGAAAAAAAAAAAAAAAAAAAAAAAAACCCAAAAAAACCTCCAAACAATCTGGACTAACCCCAAACCCCCCTTCCCCCCACCCCCCCACCCATGCACTTACCAATACCCCCTCCCCAAATGACGGGGCGCCAGTGCAGGCTCCACAAGGAGTCAAAAACCAACAGAAAGAGCTCAGGACTTTGGACTTGAACCTCATCCACCCAACTCCAAAGTAAAATGGAGCCCTGCGAATAATGAACTCAGACTGACAGGGCCTACATGCTCAGCCAAAGAAACATTGATTTAAATACAAAAAAAAAAAAACCTAATAGTTAAGCTTGCAATAACTAAAGTAAGTAAATTAAATAAAGATAATTACGCTTAAATTTACAGAAAGAAAAAAGAAAAAGCACAAAAAAAAAAACACACAAAAAAAGGCCATTGTAACATTCCATTAACCAAAAAGTCGTTTGTCAAGGCCTAGTGATGAAAATAACATTAATTAAAAGACAAAGAAGATATAACTAAATACTAATAATGATAAATAAATAATATCAAACTTATATAATTATAAAAAAAAAGAAGAAACAAAAAAAAAAAGCAACAACAACAAACAAACAAAAAAGGCAGTTAAAGCACTGAAACTTGTGGCAAAGTAGTATAAAACATAAACCTAAGACCTAAACCATAAACTTAATACATACTAAAGTACTCATCTTGTATGAGATGGGACGTAGGCTAGATGCAAACAGGGTTCACTTAAGAGTTTTCACAAAGTCACTGGCCTCTTCAGGAGAAGTAAACTCCCTCGTGATTCCCTTACTTGTAATCCGGAGACGAGCAGGATGCACTATACCAAACCGTACATCTGGAATGTCCTTGAGCTGGCGTCGAACGTTGCTGAAGGCGGCCCGGGCTCTGGATGTGCGCGCGGTGTAATCCGGGAACACGGAAATCACGGCATCCCCGATCTTGATCCGTTGTTGGGTTCTGGCACGTCTCAAAATGTCTGCACAGTCCAAGTAGTAATGCAGGCGTGCGATGATGGGACGAGGGCGGCCACTTGACAAAGGTTGAGCAAATCTGTGCGCCCGATCAACTAATGGCAACTTATCAAGACCAAAAGCCTCCTTCAGCAGAGTGGATACCGTGTTAGCATTAGCAGCACCATTTTCCTCAGGGTATCCCAGAATTCTGATGTTCTGACGGCGGCTTCTCGATTCCAAGTCATCATATTTGTTCTCCAAAACAGTAACTTGATTAGACAGTTTCTCGACTTTAGTCTGGAGAGAGACCATGTCATCCGTGCAGGTCGACAATGAAGCTTCCATATCGCGCACAGTGCCCCTCAGCTCGCTCACCTCAGCTTTCACGGCCCCAATGCTAACATTTAGCTCAGCCTTCACCTCTCGTAGCTCCGCTTTTATTTTGGATAGATTATCAGACATAGCCGTCGCCAACTCAGCTCTGAAAATGCTTACCACCTCGTCACGAAGGGTAGTAAGGAGTTCTGTCTTAAAGTCCGCAGAGGCGGGATCCATAGCAGGAGGTGGAGTGACTGGTTGAGCCGGGGCGCTATCACTCGAAGCCGAGGGTGACGCTGGTGCAGTAAGCCGCGTTTGTGTCGCCGTGGATTTACTTGAGGTCTTAGGTTTAGGAGGCATGACGGAGATGAAAAGTGCAAGAATAAAGTGAAAGTCCCAAAATATCTTGCCACAGTGCTATTGAAAAGCCCTGGAGTTAAATTTTTAAGCGTTTTCGCAGGAGCTCCCCCGAAACACGTCCTACTCCATCAGTCATCCATCGCCAGTGTTATCATAAAGTCAGCTCGTCTACCGTCTTCAGGCGAGCTGACAGTTTTCGCTAACTTAGCCACAATTAGCTTGGATGGGAACGTTGCTGAGCTCCTCTCCGAAGCAGAGAGGCACTTTGAGTCGGCCTCGGCTGTCACGGCGCCCGGGTGACTGACTTCCAAGGGGCCGAGTTGGAAAACGGCCTGGAGCTGCTCCACGGAGCTGGTCCTCCATCCAAAGCCGGCAGAGACGCACGGCTTGCGCGCGGCCGCTGGGCCGCTCCTGGATGTCTCTCTTCGCTGGGACGCTGCGGAGCTCCGGTGCCCAGCGGATGCGCCGCGTGCCGGCCACAGGGCGCGCGGGGACCCGCCGCGCTGCTTCTAGAGCTCTCTCCACAGTGGCAGGACCCAGATCTCCGCCGCCCGGTGGATATGCGCTCTGGGCTGGGCCGCGGGGCCCCGCCGGAGGCGTTTCTTCCACACAGAGGTGTCAGAGAAGAGCGAAGTGCAGCAGATCCCATCAGAGCAGAGCAGAGCTTTGAGCATCCAACCCCGGACCGAAAGGCAACCCGGGGCCGCCACAGGGAGCCCCCACCCGGCACGGCGCCCAGCCGCCACCGTGGTAAACGGTTTCCCCGACCCAGCGACCCAGCCTCCAGGCCCGTCTTCAGGTGGGTCAGCTGACCCACCTGAAGACGGTAGACGAGCTGACTTTATGATAACACTGGCGATGGATGAAAAAATGTTATCGCCGAAATGAGCGATTTTGCAGAGATTATGTCCCGCGCTGAAGCTCCCTTGCCGTGGCCCCGCTAAATCGGTTGGATCTAAATAACTGCTGAAGGACTCCGAGCTGCATGATGTTTGTCTGAGTGAGTATATGAGCATGCACACACCTATAAATAAGGTCCAGGTGTCAAAAAACCGGAGTTGCCCTTTAACTCATAAAATAAAATCAACAAATGAGGGATTTGAAAATGAAAGTCTGGTGAAGACGACACGGCTGTGGAAACTAGTGATAGAGACCAAAACATGTTCTGAAATCAGGCACTTGAATATGTTTATCAAGTGCCTGATTGAGGCTAACCACTCAGCCGCCGTGCTGGGGCAGAGGACAAATTTCATTGTACGTTCACTGTATAATGATTAATAAAGCACCTTGTCCTTATCTTTATTTGCACTCTGAAAATTGGCTTTTTTGAATGGATTCTAATGGGACTCGGACTCTTTTTGAAACCCACATCATCGCCCCCTGGCGGAATGTCGGCGGTATCACCGATTTTCTGCACTTCAGCATCATCTTCATGTTTTACCAGTGGAGGTTGGCGCTTGGTTGCAACAAGAAAAACTGCCCTCCTGTTAGCAGGAAGCGGTAAGTTCAAAGTGTAGTGTGCGTTTGAGTTGCATGGTGTTGACGTCATGCCGTAAGCAGGCGTCGGGCTTTTGTAGGCGCTGTTCTTGCGCCTTGGGGTTGATGGGAAACGTACACCAGAATGAAGCAATTCATTCATTAAAGCTACACAGTCACCTGGATCGTTATGGTAAGGTAAGGTACTTTATTGGTCATTATACAGTGAATGTACAACGAAATTTGTTCTCTGCATTTAACCCATCCATCGATGCCGCTGAAGCATTCCATAGGAGAAGTAGGCAGCTGCGGGGAGCGCAGAATGGCAAAATGGTCAGATCACCTGACTGGCGGATTGACCTATTGCATGTTATTGGTTGATGGGGGTTGATTCCTGGAGGAAACCCACCCAGACACAGGGAGGAACATGCAAACTCCACACAGAAAGGCCCGCGCGGTCCGGGGATTGAACCCAGGACCTTCTTGCTGTGAGGCAAAAGCACTAACCACTCATGCACCCATCCATTTATTTTGTTTAGAGTAAGTATGCTGGATAAAATATAAAGTAGATGCATAGCCTGCATCTACTAGCTGATTCAGACCACACAGTTTTTTTGTTTCTGGAAAAAATAACATAAAATGTAATTTAAAAAAAAACCAAAAACAAAAAACATGTTTTATTGGCGTACTCATCAATTAACCAGGCAACAAATTCGACTATTCACACAGAAAAAAAAAATTCTTGGGGGTGCTAATGGTGGTGCTATGGCTATCCCAGGGAGACCGAGAGCACTCCCAAGCCCCCTGGTGCTGCCGATGCACTTGGTTCTCAGAGTGCTGACCTACTGGAGGTTCTCAGGTTCTCTAGGAGTAGGACGGGAAGCAGAGCTTTCAGCTATCATGCTCCTTCCATGCGGAATCTGACAATTTATTCTTTGTACGCATCTTTACAAAACATTCATGAAAAAATAGGCTACATGTTTCCTTTTCCAATCCTGAATCATCGAATATGTGCAGAGACCTGAAAACAGGCCGACATTTGAGGAACAAATTGAAACTGTAATAAAATTTGCATTTTACTTGATCAAAAATGTAATGAAACCCAATAGTGTAATAATTTCACAAATAATGTGAAGCCCCTGAAACAGTACAGCACATCACAGCAGGGAGCAAGACGCTGGCAGAAAAGGCAGACATGGAACGACATGGACTTCAAGATTCAGACTGACAAACTGGTGATGGCCAGTCAGCCTGACATAGCGGTGTTGGAGAAAAATTAGAAGATAGCAGTAGTGTTTGATGTTGGCATCCCCAGCGACAGTCAACAGTGGTGACGGTAGAGATTGGGGCACTCGGGGCAGGAACCCCTAACCTCTCTCTCCTTTGCCCCTCATTGTGTGATCCACTTCGCTCTGCTGCTTTTCAGCTTTACCTGAACTAAAAAAAAACAAAAACTAAAACACCTGATCAGTCCAGTGTTGTTTGCTATGACAGTTTACTAAAATTCCCACTTGCCACAAAAAATCTTCAGGAGAATTTACATTCATCATTCAGAAAACACTTTTTTTTAAAACATTTCTCAAAGAAACATCTTAATCTAAGCTCACATGACAATCTGCCTGAAAAAGTCATAAATCAAAGTCAACTTTGTCAACTCTCAGCTGTTACTGTGTTATATGAAACATTACAACGCACTGCAGCAGTTAAGGAGTGTAGCTTCAAGCACAGGTTGTAAATGTCCTGCTGGACACTCAGTTTCTCATCTCCACTTTGCTGTATTTAAAATAAAACAAGAAAAATCAGATTTCAATGTTTCAGATGCAAAGAAGCAACAGGTCAGTAAATCACAAAGATGAACAGAACAGTCATGAAATCAAGTCGTAGCTGTGTGTGAATCTTAGAAAGACGTACATAAACAAACCTGGACTTTATAAACTGGAATAACAATTTATCTGGACGTGGTGTTCACATGTGGAAACATGAGAGAACCCTGATGAGAACCAGGATCCTGAAGTCCAGGAGTAGGATCCATTTCAACAGAAGTATTAATCAGCAGTAATTTGTGAGGCTTCTATAGGCCTGTAGGAGGCGCTAAAGTCTCCATTGTAATGACAGCAGATCTTTTCTTTTGAATGAGGAGAGTTGGAGCTGAGCTCTGCTGGAGTCGTTCAAACTCTTCCTTCACAGCAACAAGGTCTTCATGTCCAGTCCTGTCAGAGTGGAGCTGCATGCTGCTCCCTCTACCAGGACGTCTGTTTCTCCCACAGTGTCTGAAGTCTGCTGGAGTCTGGAAACGTCCAGTCTGTCTCCCTGTCTGTGCCCTGGGATGGACTGCTCATCTGGATGGATGGATGGAAACATCATCATCCATCATCTACACATTTCCTTTAAAGAGAACAAGAGAAGAACTTTCCAGCAGTGACTCTTTGCATTGTAAAGTCCAGGATCAGGTCAGTGTCTTTCCAGATCATCTGCAGGTTAATATTTCACAATAAAAAGAAGAAAAGTAGAACATGGTCGAGTACCAGGTCATGCTGAGCAGGAAGGGAGAAGAAATACGGAGGCAGCACTTTGTACATTTGTGAATCATGAATCTTCACGGATGTCTGATCAACTTCGAGAAATTGTTCAGCTCTGCTTTGGCAAGAGTTTCGCTTTGACATGCTTCATTTCTTTCTCATGCTTTTTTCTGTTTTTCAAACTCTTTCACATCAGCATCTCCATCTCTGATATTCTGGTTCAATGTTTTCATCAGTTGTTTCTGTATAGGCCTATTAATTTCTTTTTCCCATGCAGTTATGATACCATTGAAAGCTTCATTTCTGAAGTCATCTATCTCTTCATCTTGTTGTTTCTGTCGTTCATCCATTTTTTTCTTCCAGGTTTGTTTCTGTTGAGCCTCCACTGTTATCCTCAGATTATGTATTTCTTCTTCATGCTTCGTTTCTTTTCCATTCAGCCTTTCTCTAATCTGTTATCTGTTTGAGATTACTTCTCTAAAGCATTCATTTCATTTCGTTCAACTTCTTTCAAGCTATAGATTTTCTCTGTCATCCTTTTATCCAAATCTGTTTTCAGATCAGACAAGAGTTAATTGATGCCTTCTTTCACTCCTGTTGCTGTTTTGAATAGTTCTTCTTTAGTTCGATCACTTCCTTTGAATGTTTCTCCTTTAAAGCTGCAAAGTCCCTGTCTTTACTGTTCTTGAATTCATTGAACTCTTCAGCTTGTTTTCTGGCCTCCTCTTCATGTTTCTTTTTGATATTCTTCAATTCTTTCTTGTGGTTTTCTTTTAATTTTTGTCTCTTCTTCTCCTCTTCCTCCTGTTTCTTTTTATCTTCTTCTTTTCTTTTCTTTTCATATTTTTCTTTTTCCTGCTCAAATTCTTTCTGAAGCTTTAACAGTTTTGTTTTCTGCTGTTGTCGTATTTCTTCACC